>NC_140963.1:95305916-95318416 GCF_056783735.1 Eptatretus burgeri
AAACACCATGAAAGAAATACAGTACTGCACAAAATAAATCCTCCAACAACGTGGAGCAGGCTGATAAGTAGGAATAAGTTTTTTGTTTTTTTTTAACTCTACAGGCCTGTTCAAAACTTCCTGTTGGAAGAACATTTCTGTTTATATTTCCAGTTGCAAACAGTTGGGATCAACACTTGAGAGGTATTGATGACAGTCACAATCATGGACAAGAGACATGATTGGCATTGAGCAATGCAATGAGGTCACAAGAAAGAAACAAAAGAGCAATGAATAACATCATTTGAAAATGAGGTCACAGAAACATGAGATAACATTGTGACATCAAGCAAGACTAATCTCATGTTGGTTTTTTTCAAAATATCTGGTACAACCGTTGTGTTCAAGAGAGAAAATCTAATTTTGATGTACATGAAAATGGTGGAATTTAACCTCTCCATGACCCACACCTTCTTTCTGAGTGCCACACTATATAATATACCTTCTCCTTTTCCGCTTCCACAACCCTACAATGAATTATTTGTCTCTCTCCCTCTCTCTCTGCCCTCTTCCCTTTCTGCACTCCCACTTTCTCTCTCTCTTTATTTTTCTTTCCTTCCCTCTCCCTCCTTCCCCTCCCCCTCTCTTCCTTCTTCCCCCTCTCTCCCTCCTTTTACTACACTGCTGCCCTCGACCTTTATTGATTCTAATTTTGTATTTTTTTACTTACGTATGTTTTTGGGCCTTCCACATTCCTTGTACAAAATTACCTCGTAAACCCAAGTTTTTTGCTCCTTTGCTGCCCACCATATCTTAAACTTGATATAATCCTTGGCGATAATGCTATAAACCAGCAATGGCATTGAGTGTCCTGGGAATCAAGCAGTATGTGCCATGTTAAAGTGAGCGGATCACAATTATGGGAGTTAATAACCGGTAAGGAATAGCTTTTCGGAAAAATACATACAACTGTGGAGGTCAGACCTCAGCTCACCTTGTACTTTGCGCTTGATGAGAAGTATGTTTTCCAGCGAACGGTGTAATAGCGGGCATCAGTAATCCGTTGGCTCTTTGGGAGGGAATTGTCAGCCCACGTGATCTGGATGGCGTCAGCAGCCCGTGCCAATGCTTGAACGCCCACCGGGGGCATCATGGGTGTTGGTGGCCCTGTTACTGCCACAAAAGAGTCGGTGAAAGGGTCAAACATGCCATTGTCTCCACCAGGAATGCTGAAGCCTTCGATGGAGTCTGCAGCCCAAAGCGAGGCCAGGTTGCATAAATCAAACAAAACGGGACAGCAAAATGTCAAAGGGAAAGAAAGAAAAGTTGAAAGTGCAATCCAGAGTTTGAAAGCCGCAGGGGTTGGAAATAAGAGATGGAGAGAAGGAGGGAAAGAGGAACAGGTGTGTCAGTGTATTAGTTTATCAGCGAAGGCAATGAGACAGTCGCACAAGATATATTGAGATTGATCGGCTTAATGTAGACCACAGTGGAAAGAATGTTTCGGGAAGATCAATGAAGTCAAATGTACCTGTAAGTGGGCGCGTCGTCGCACTCTCGTACAGAGGTACACCCTGACCCATGTTGTTGAAAGCCCGAAGGGAAATAACATATTGATGGTTGGGTTCTAGAGGATGACAAAACATTGGGTGAGTAAATGGGGTGGAAATAATTAAAGATAAATGTGGAAAAACAACAGTAAATCATTTTAATCAAATCTCAAGTGCTCTTAAATTTAAAACAGAATAACTTTTGCAGTTTAATTATTTTAATATTTTTCATAAAGGATTTAAAAACAAACCTTTGATTTTTTTTTTTTACATGCTAAGTCGTTGACGTTTCATGCAAAACGACGATCTGGATTGCACGCCAATGACGTGCTTTCTACTCAGGGCAGAGAACATGCATGTTGACAATTTATTTTTGGCTTTGTCTTAATTCTCTATATTTTCAATAGAAATGCAGCAATTTTTACCATTCCATGGAGAGTGGAATATTTATTGTTTGGCCTTTACTTATGGATTTCCTTCAGGCTGTTAGTTCCACCCCCTAATTAGTACGGGGCTGATCTTGGGACAAGGATCAGCGATATGGTGTCTATCCTGTGAAATGCCTATTGTTTAACACCGATATGGTGATGTGCTGCTCGCTCTTATCAAGCGCTCGCAGTGAGAATGCGTCATCATGACGGCTCCCTCGTATATCATTGGTTCAGTGATGTGTTCATTCAGTTGTGAGAGTAATAAAGCTGGGCATTTAGCACCGTTAGTGTTCTTGCCTCTCGCATCAGCACCGCATGAGAATTGTGCCAGCGAAGTTGCAAATTAATTGTAACCTATTTTGCCAAATGGATCTACCTTCTCCCAGACATGCAACGTTCATTCTTTCCTTTAATTTTTAACTGTAGGTGTCGCGTTATTACTGCTTGGCTGAGTTTTTATGCTTGCCAGTGATCTTCGTTCGCTTCAGGCTTCATCTTGACGTACTTGTATTTATTTGTGCAGTACTTATGCTCCAATGTAAGCTCAGTTGTTCTCCAAAAAAATAGGATTTAAGGTTTTCATAAACAGGCAAATAATATTTGGTCATAATTGTTGTTTACAGTTGTTAGAATCCTACCTTCTGCTGTACATTCTTGTACACCTGGAAATCTCATGCATACAAATATAGTGAAAGCAAAAACAACAACAAAAAAGAAAACTTTGCTACACGATTTTGACTCAAACCACCCTCCCCTTCATGTTCATATCTGATGGTCCCACAAAACCAGTGTTCAAATTTGCACACAGTTTGAAATGATTTCTACTCAAGGTTTGTTTGCTTTGTTTTGTTCTTGTGTTTTTAAATGGAAGGTATTTAAGGTTTTGTTTGTGTATTTTAATGGAAGGTTTGGCATTATTTCAAAAATCAATTTCCTGCTCAGTACATATTTACCATTCCTAAATTCCTCTTTACCCTTGTCCTCTGTAAAAAAACACATGGCAAAATTATGCTGTATCATACCAGAGTGTATGGAAAGGAAGGCTTTGGTAGAGGGATGAGTCTTGTGTCAAATAGAAAACGACATACACACAGACTTGAGTAGAATATGGTAAGGGTATCAACATACAACAGCTTACATTATGTAATTGATGAGCAGCGACTCACAGGAATTCCGTGTAATGCAAAATATGACTTTCAGTCTGCAACCCTTCCCCACTGAACCACAGGTCCTCAACCTCCTCCCAAGCCCAAGTCCTCAAGCCCCACCCCTCCCACCCCCAATCTGAAGTCTTCAAACCCCTTCCTACCCCGTCTTGAAATGCCTTCCCCACTACAAGTTTTCCAACCCCCTGTCCACCTCATGTCCTCAACTACCTCCCCCCCCCAAACACAGCTTCAACCACCCTATCAAAACTTCCTGTCCCCTCTTTGCCTCCCTGCCCCCAAACAACACTTTGTCTTCCCCTTCCCCTTTCTTCTTCAAGTCCTCAACTCACCCCAAACCCCAGGTCCTCAACCCCCCCGACACCAAGTCTTCAACTCTAGTCCAAACCACATGTCCTCAAGCTTCCCCCTAATCCCAAGTCTACAAACCTCTCCCCGCCCTGTCATCAAATGCCCTCCCCACTACCGGCACAAGTCTTCAACCCCCGTCGCCACCCACAGTCATCTTCACCCCCTCTCAAGTCCTCAATCCCCCCAACCCCAAGTCCTCAACAAACCCCCCCCACAACCACAAGTTCTTAAACATCCCCAAAGCCTCAATACTCCAAACTATCTGTCCCCTCGCAGCCCCCCCAATTCTCTGTCCTCCCTCCCCTTTTAGCAACTTTTCAATTCAACACCCCCAAACCCCAAGCCCACATCCCCCCTCCCAACATCAAGTGCTCAACACCCCTCTCCCAACTCTCTGTCCTCCCCTCCACCTTTCCTTTTCAAGTCCTCAAACTCCTTCTTCCAACTCTCCGACCCACTTTCCTCAACACTCTGTCCTCCTCTCCACTTTTCTTCCCATTCTTAAAAACATTACACAAGGATACACAAGGAACTTTGGTGCAGGACGAGGCCATTTGGCACATCATTTCATTTCAGTATATTTTATAGTACACGAGATGACCCGTGAATTCGTTGGGTTCCCATTGTGACAGCGGTTGATGGAAAAAATCATTTCAAGAAAAAAAATAAAAAAAGAGATAGCTCCAGCAAACTATACCACTGAGGTTGTTTGCATTGATCAAATACTCCTGAAGAGTACTTGACTGAATCGGGAATTGAATTTTTAATAATTTTTTCTTTGCCCAATTTGAATGAAACTTGATACTGCACACCGCAGGAGAATAATGACTAAGGTGGCCCTAAAATATTTGTGCTATCTTGTACCGTTTTGGCTGTATTTCGGGAACATACATACATTCATAAATACACACATACATACAAACATACAAAAATACAAGATGAGAGTTTTAGTAATACATAGATGTGAAACATGGAATTTTTTCATCCACTGGTATCACACACTTTTCACATTAGCATTAAACTGGAATTTTTTTTTCATTCAGAAAGGGTGCATCACATACTTTTCACATTAACAAGAAAACAATGATAAAGTAAATAACGACGGAACATTAAATTCACAATCTCTTCCCCCTTTCCAAACAACATTCCTGTTCCCGTTAGTTAAGAACAATGATAAAGTAAATAACGA
Source organism: Eptatretus burgeri (assembly GCF_056783735.1). Lineage (NCBI taxonomy): Eukaryota > Metazoa > Chordata > Myxini > Myxiniformes > Myxinidae > Eptatretus > Eptatretus burgeri. Next base: position 95,310,583 of record NC_140963.1, read on the forward strand.
CGGAACGTTAAATTCACAATTTCGCGAGATTATGTAATCTTGCGATTCTTAAATTAAAAATAGCGGATAAGAAAGCTAAGTGATAAAAAAAACATATACGGTCATTCGTAATGTAAAATATAATAAACAACCAAAACTTATTGGTCAAAGACCTTTATCGTGATATGGGTTTATGGTCCCTGGTTGAGTCGCTTTCGAGAAAATCGTTGGAAAGACAGAAAAACAAACAAACAAACAGACAGAATAAGCGTATTATTAAATAGATATTTGAAGTCCTCGACAATCATAAACTAAAGTAAACAAAAATGCAAAACTCAACACATCATGCAATAAGTAAATAAGTTTATGGAAGAATATATATGAATGATAGGATTGTCCCCACAGTCCTCACCAAGTGATCTGATTGTGTAATATCGTTGCTTGCTATTCACACGGACCGTCTCAGCATATGGGCTACCCACACCATAGCCAATGATGTACCCCCGCACAAGAACGTCCGACTGCTTGGGTGGAGTCCAACTCACAACGATGCTGCCAGGGAGTGGCCGAACATGCAGTGAGCTTGGCTGTTCGGGCACACGTGATTCTGCATTGGATGAGAGTTAAAACAAAAATATTTATAGAGAAGGCCATTGAGGATATTGTTCTGGGTTTTGCAGGTCATAATGACTTTGCAATTATTACAAGAATATTTACAAAAAATACCAGGTAATTCCCATTCCAGTTCAACAGCTAATCTCCAATCCTCTATTCTTTTGATTCTCCTGTCTGAGGAACCATTTTCTAGTTTTTGTCCACTCCTATTCATCCTTTCAGTTATTTAAGGTCTCAGTTGATCATCGCCTGATATTAAATCATTTGGGCAGACATGATGGCTGAGAGGTATGCACACTCGCCTCTAAGCTTTCCAGCCTGAGTTCAAATCCTGACTGAGCAATAAACTATCTTCCTGGTGTTTCACAAGTAGGGTGATTCATCAATGCGTGTGCCATCCCTCGGATGGACGTTAAATGTGAATACCATATGCAGTTAAAGATCCCATGACACCCTTCATGAGGAGTAGGTGAGCTATCGTTGGCACCATGGCCAAATTCCAAATTCCTGCGCTTACAAGTCAAGGGCACTGCATCCGTGGCACAGTCACACCCTCAGCCAATGATGCTACCCTGCAGCCTTTTGCTGCGTACAAACGAAGATGAATGAAATCCTTCATCTACTTCTCTGATTTTCATTCTTTATAAAAAAGACCTCCCATCTACAGTACTTGCCATTCCTTTCCCACCATCAGTATAGAATGCCACTCACACATTTGGCATTCAGCTCTTCCATCAATCTAAACATCTGAGTATATAAAAAAGGAAACTTCGACACAGTAAGACTTTATTTCACCAATCATGTGTATGTCACATCCCAATTATGCCACAGATGCTTACCATCAAAGTCCTCTCCAAATGTTTCCACTGTGACCCATTCAGACACTGGCCCTGAACCATTGACTGTCATGGCTGACACGCGTATGCTGTATTCTGAGGCTCGGTCTAGCCCTGCCAGGTAAAGACAGTTTAAAACGAGGAGATGCACATAGTCGTTTGTTAATCCTCAGCCGATTCAAAGTAGTAGTTGTGTTATCATTCACTGCTGACTATGAAATGAAGTATCGATGTGTATCGTGTACACAGAAGTGAAAGGGAGAGAGAAATAAGGAGTGAAAATAAAATTAATAGGGAAGCAAGGGAAGAGGACGTTAATTGCACATGGGGGAAGGAGTTCAAAAATTAAACCATTTTTGAGTGCATAACAAGGATACTGATCTCGTACAGCAGTCTCACCTCAATGGAAATGGTAAATTATGCTAAAACTGACCGCTTGGCCAACACCAGAATGATAATCTCTATAAACCTGCTTTAGAAATGTGTAAGAAGTAGGCAGAATTTCTTGAGCCAATTGGTGTGCCTTGCCTGTAAGTCGATGTTGCAGCTGTGACCCTTTGCTCATCTCATTCTCTCCACGGCGGTGGCTCTTGCGGTATCGTATGCGATAGCTGATGATTTCACCATTTTTTGAGCCGGCTGGAGGAGGCTGCCAGCGCACCGTCACCGACTGTCGGGGAACCCAGTGTCATGTCCATATTAATCATGTTGATTTGGTATCCGGCGGTGATGCTTAACAAGTTATTTTTCGACACAGGTTATTTTGTCGGTTACACGACTTGTGCAGTCAATGTTCCTCCAGCTGCTCACACTTTCCCATAAATGCAACAATTCTGAGCAAAAACAGCTGTAACAGACTGCTTGGCCAACAATAGAATACTACTCTCTGTGAACAATGGAGTTTATGGAGTAAAACTTGATAAGAGTAAATTTACTACCATGGGAAACGAGGTGTGGCTGGCTGATGCTTAGATTTTCAACCATTAACAGCCTTAGACGTTCGGATCTTTTGTTCTCATGAAGTGCCAAAGCACCAATGCCTTAAACACCATCCATATTTCCAAGGTAAAGATACTCCAATCAACTTTTCATTGATAAAATCCATTGCTTGTCTAACAGTCATGACCAATACTATAATTCACATCAGCAATGCAGTTAGGATGCAATTATTGTATATCATGAATACTAACTGCTCGGAAGTTTAAACCCATCTCAGCTCTCAGGCTATAGTTGTGAAAACATACTTGACCATGGATGTACAAGTTGTGTAGGACGCAACTTATTCGGTGCATTCAATGAAATATTTTATGGTTTCCATTCGCCAGAATGCACAGATGATAGAGAACTACAAAAAGCATTTCCACCAAGAACAGTGCATTTGGATAATGGTTGTAAACAATGTCTCCTGAGTTTAGTTCTTTCCCAATGCCTTTTTTTATGTAAAGTAGACTTATATAAATATGGTATAAAAGCTGTAATGTTTCTTTGCCGTAAAAGGATCAACTCCAATCATTCAAAGTGCATTTATTGTTACCCAAACCAACTTCACATCTTGCAACGTATTCATCGTAGTTTCATGCAATAATTTGCAGGAAAGGAAATGAGTACGCAAGACAAATTAGGGAAACAAATATTTATGTGTGGATGTAAACGAAAAGTAATAAAATAATTTTACATGCAAGTACAGATAAAAATAAATAAATAATAAGATCATTAAATAAATACCAAAATAAAACATTCAAAGAAAAAACAGCACTAAAGGGCTGCAATTGCTTTCACCATAGTGTCAGCAGATTAGTGTTAGTGGTGAAGAATGACAGAGGTGGAAGAGTAGAAGAGTTTGGGAGGGTGGGCAGGGGGAGGACCCTTGACTCGTCGAATCTTCACCCAGTTTTGGTTATCTTGGAACAAAATAAAGTTGTAATCTGATAATTTTCAAAGTAAGTCTGAAACAACTCAAACCATTGGCCTAAAGGTGATGATTTTCATCATGGTTCCAAAACATTCCTTCAAAATCATTGTTGTCTCCATCAATAAAGCTGAATCTCTGGGTATGTTGCTCCCACATTGTAGACAGCTTGTTGACCTTTGTGTCTTCTACCACCTCCATTATTTTCTTACACAATCTGCTCTTTTGTGCTCTGTTCTCTCGGGTTTCTCCAGCGCAAATTAATTCTGACAATAATCCATTGCTGGTGAAACTCCCAAAATCCATTCTCACTGCTCATCCCCACTCATTTGTTCCCTTTGTCTCCTATCTAGATCCAACTTCCTCAGTCTGTTCAATCTCATTCTTCCCTCCAAGGCATCAGGATGGCTGTTCACCTCTGCCTCAGGTCACAATCACCATCCCCCCGAATCCAAACTCATGATTTTTTCCTGCCCTCATCAACCATCCCCCTTCCATTCTAGGTTGCTTTGTGGTGTCCCCTCTCCCTACACCCCACTTTTTATTTATTTGTTCCATTGATTTTTAATCCTCGGTTTTCCCTTTGTGGTATTTAAGCCCCTTTCTGGCTGTACTTGAGCTTGTGCACCCCTTGTGGCTTGCTTCCCTCTCCTCCATGTACTCTATCGTTGTTCCCCTCAATCATTCTCCCTCCAAGTGTCCTTTTGTTCTATACCTTTGGCCTGGTGCTGATGTGTTTATTAGTTTTCCACTGTGTTGTAGTTGTTTTCATTTTCACAGGGGTTTAGGCTCATAGAGAAGCTGAATGACAAAGGGCAGCAGGTTCACAATTGAGTGCACAGTATATAGGTGGAGTGGGGGCAGGATGGGTTAGGGGGGGGGGTGGTGGACATACACAGGGATGAAAAGAGAAATTGCAAAAAACTAATAACAATGGCCCAAAAGGGAATAGGTGGAAAAGAATTAGCATGTGTCGAATAAATTATGGATGTGCATGGGTGACTACATGAGGTAGTGATGGGCAGCACATTTGAAAGATTGAAGTAAAGTAGATAAGACAACAGACACAAGGGGAGAATTCCACACATGGGAGAATAAAGGTGCGCATGAATGCAGTTGGGTAATCAACCTTGCCTTTTAGAGAGTGAACAGTTGAGGGTTTCCAGCGGAACACACGCAACCTAGGGTTTCTTGCGGAGGACAGAGGTAGGAGAGGCCATGAGGCGAGATGTAAGCTTATATAAAATAGAGAGCCTACCAACCCACCACCTGTGGGAGGGAGAGTGACAATCCTTAGTAACACATCTCTTGCTTTGAGAGACCAATGTTGTGGGGGCCTTGTTTTTAACTGCCTCAAGAGCAGTAAGGTGGAAGCAGCAGCACCAACCGAAAGTGAGAAGGGAAACTGCATGGAGCTCTTTTTGAAAGGCTTGTACACCATGACAAGCATAACGTGGCTCAGGAATATCTGAGCTCAATGGAGAAGACCAAATCGGCGACTTGGTGATATGATCCAACAATGAAAGGATATCGTGGATAGCAAGCCCACGGAGTTCAAGAAACTACACCTCTTCATGGGGCTGTCCATAGAATTGGATTGGATAGTTTGATTGTTGATCCTTGCGGAGAGACAGTGAGAGAGCATGTGACTTGTCAGCAATGAATGTCATGTTCCAAGTAGCTGACCAGTGACTTATATTGTCCAGTTCTGATGAAAAGGATTCAACAGCAGCCAGCCTTTCCCAAGAGTGATGTATTGTTCTGCACAGGGTGGAGTTATTGGCAAAATAGTAAAATTGGTTATCAAGAGAATCAGATGAATCATTGATCTTGATCAATAATAATGTAGGCATTCAGGCATGTTCTTTATGTATGTAATGCAGATTTTATGGAACCATGAGCCTGAAGGGAAAGATAATGGGAAAGGACAGTATCAAAGGCAACCCACTCTTTCCACTTACAGAGGAAATCAGACAACCACTTGAGCAAAGGACCCTGAATACCAAATGAAGCAACCGAGATATCAAGGTTGGATGTCAGACAGTATCAAGGGCTCGAGAAATATCTAGAGAGATTTCTTTAACCTCTTGCTTGTGGTTCAGGGCATACATTTACTGTTGTGTTCGAATGGGTCACATATCCAAGATAGAATGGTGAGGTCAGAAGCCAAATTGGCTGTCAGATATGAATTAGCTTGTTGGAGAAGAGGTGGTGCTTGAGGTCAGCTGCAATGATTGACTGCATTATTTTGCTTATGATAGGGAGAAGACTGACAGGTCTGGAGCTGAGGAGTCAGTTTTGGAACCTTAATTACAGACATGAGCAATGTTTGCAATTTTCCATGGTAACTTTCAAAAATGGAGGCAATTGCCCATCCAAAAATGATAAGTCAAAGAAAGGAGAGATGGTATAACAGGACTGAAACAGCATTCCTGTTCTGTTCTGTATTCTAAATCTTCCAAAAGCCTCGACTTGACACAAAAAAGGTACGGTAATATGCCAAATAAAAGATATCAGTATTAGTTCGTGGCAACAAAGCAGATCCGATGAGTGTCACTTACTTTTTGGCAACGATTAAACCAGTTTTAGGACTGTGACTACAAAACATTGACAATTGCATAAATAATTTATCTTGTGAGGTTGAAGTCGGTTGCCAAGATAATCAGATGGATCATCAATGTAGATAAATAATAGTGTACGTATTGTTACGAATTTGGGAATTCGATCGCACACAACATTCAGGTTCCTTTAGTCAGTTATGTCGAAAAGTGCTTGTTCCCTAGATAGCTCACCTTCCATTGTTTAATGGGCAGAAATCGATTAAATGTGCTGCGATTCAATTTAATAGTTAGGGAGCGATCACAAAACAATGGAGACGCCCTCCCCCTCTTCTGCGAAGAGGAAGAAGAGCCCCCCCCCCGTCCTGAATCACGGGACGTAAACAACTCCCTCCCACCCGCAGTTATGCGGGCACGGGGGGATGAGTCATGCCGGGAGCGGGGGAAGGGCGGAGGAGAATAAGGAAGAGATCCTGAGTTGGTTCGTGTTGGTTGTTCAGTAGTAGGCCTTCGGGTTCTGCTTCACTTGGGTTAGGGAGGAGGCTTTTTGAAGGCTTTCTGCTTTGGTTTGTTCAGCAGACCTTCAGGTTCTGCTTGGCTTGGTTCGCTTTTTGCGCTCTGGCTTGGTTCGTCGAAGAGAGAGGTTTAGTTCATCGGAAGAGAGTTGAGCTGGCTGCTCGGCTCGGAGTTCTTGGTTCGTGTTGAGAGGCTTTGTTCATCGGAAGAGAGTTGAGCTGGTTGCTCGGCTCGGAGTTCTTGGTTCGTGGAGCTCTTTGTTCTCCGCTTGGTTCCCGGCTTGGTGCGACTCTTCGGCCTCATCTTGGAGGTGGTTCTTCTAGATAGCGACGCATCGACGGGAAGGATCGGCGCCTCGTCTCACCAGCACATGTTCAGAAGCGCGAGAGGATTCGCTGGAGCTCGGGAAGGATCGCGGCTCACGGCGATTGGATCCAGCTCGCTCTAGCTGGAGCCCGGGTCTGAACAGCTTGAATACCACACGAGGTGGAGAGGTTCGAGAGAGGTTCTGGGTTTCAGCTCATCTGTCCTCCGAGCTGGAGTCTGTTATCAAAGGCATCAGCCACCATTTCTTGGGTGTGTGTGTGTGCGTACGTGTGTCCGTGGGCCTGTCTAATAAGTAGGAAACTGTTAAGTGCTTTGTGTGCTGTAAATGATTGCATTGCATTTTGTAAAGTTGGTATAGTTCTGCTCTTACGTGCTTCCCTAGTTCCCCATTATTATTAATAAATACCCCAATTGTTAAATGTTTTCAGCTCGTCGCGTTGTTTCTTTCATTGACTGAGCATTTTGTGTGTTGGGAGTGAGAAAGCCGTTGGTTTGCCGTAAAAGGGGGACATTCGGACCAATGGTTCTCGGCGATTAAGCCGCTCGGAATCGCACACGGGACAGGCTCGCTTTAGCGGTTCTTGCACAAGGACCCGACGGCCTCGGAGTTATCCGGACGGCGATCTATATTCCAGGCGATCGGTCGGGCTGACTCGGCTTGTGGCTCCGTCAGAGTGGTCGGCTCACGGCTGACCCCCGGCACCGTATCAGTATGAAGACGTATTTTATGCAATGTAGATCTTATGGAACTTCCATGCAATAGCAAGGGCACGGCTGAAACAAATTGCTGTAGTACATTAAAGTGTTGCGTACATATGTCCCTGATAAAGTAGTACAGTTCATGGAATGCTCCAATAAAATATGTGCTTGCAAACAAAGTTGATGAAATGTGAAATTTCAGCTTGCATCCATGGTAAGTTTACGGCAGAAATTAAGGTGGACATCGGAGATGCAAATGAAAAGGCAACCGAAGCGACCACACTCATAAGTGTCACACCTGCACAGATCTTCAAAGGAGCAAATATCTGCAAGATGCTTCAACACAACTATTTGCTCCTCAATTGTGAAATTTGTGGTTTTTTTTACTTGCAGTA
>NC_140963.1:95325916-95338416 GCF_056783735.1 Eptatretus burgeri
GACGCCTTGCTGTTGCTGGTGGATCCCGAAGCTACCAAGTCATTGCTGGATGCCCAGTACCACAATGGACGAAATTCATGGCTCTATCATCAAACAAATGCACCTTGACACACTTCATCTGTAGTCACGTCACGCAACATGCACCAGCAGCAAAAGAACTTTCAGATCACCAAGAAAAGCGGATCTATTTGGCTGGTGGCTTCTCTGATGGTTTGCTTACAGCATCCCTTTCATCTGCAGGAATGTATCATGACAGTCAACTCGCATCAATGCAGGAAGAGGCAGATTCTCGGATATTTCTTCATGTGAAGCATGCCGATGATGAGTTCAGATGTAACAATGTGTGTGGGTCCATTACAATCAAATCCACAGACACTGATGTGCTTGTCTTAGCAGTCCACTACTTTCCACAGTTGCGGGACACTGCCGAGATATGGATAGAGAAAAGAACATCAGCAGGATGCAAGCTTATCGCGGTCCATCAGATATGTTACAGCTTGCTTCCAGAAATGTGTACCGGGCTTCCTGCATTTCATGCCCTGAGAGGATGTGACTGTATCAGCATTCTTCGGCTATACTATGGTAAAAAGAAAGCATAGAAAGCTATGAAGACACTGCATCTTCAGAATAATGGTCCACACCTCGAAGTCCTCGCCACTAACGATCTCCAGGAGTTCAGTGGCTGCTTCAAGACATTTAGTTAGTGCCATGTATGATTCTCAAGGGAAATATATGGATGCACACACAAATTTGAATGATCTTTGGAAGAAACTCGCAGCGACCAAAGATGTCCCAGTGCATAAGTTGCCTCCGTCTGAACCAGTTTTTCTCGAACATGTGAAGAGATCTGTTCACCAAACCCGAGTATGGATGAATGCCCACCTGGCAAATCCAGAAATTCCCACACCAGAGGGTCGTGGATGGTACAGAGGAGAAGGTGTGCTGCATCCCACATTGTTTGATGGACCCACATCAGCGTAGATGCTAGATGGTCTTGTGTGTTCATGTCGTGGTAGTGAACCATGTACCAACAGCTGCAGCTGCTCACAAGACAGTTTGCCTTGCACTAACGAGTGCATGTGTGCCACCAGTGACAGGCAGTGTGGCAACGGACTGTCACATGGTGACCAAAATGACACGGACAGTGGTGGTTGAACATATTGAGGACACGCGCTCAAAATATATGTTTTAGTTCATTTCTCATAGAACAATGTGTATTGGTGTAACATATAGTTATCACATCACTTGTGCAAACTTCAGTCACTATATCGTATAATTTGCTAGTAGAAATTTGTTTCAAAATATTCTCATTATATTGATATGGTAAACTGAACACATAAAATAAAGGAAAAATATGACAATTGGCAGATAGTTGATGATTTTCGAAGTTAGCGGTCTGGAAATTGCGTCTTTTTTCTATTAAAAGCACTCAAATGTACATATATTTAACTAGAAGTATTCCATTAAGTAACTAGTAGTATTCCCCTGTTCATTCTGCACATTTCAATACCAATCATGTAAAAATAGGGTGCATTGCTTTGTAGTTATGGCTAATTCACTGATTTTCAGAAATGGTCAAAATTTTCTAATGGGGGTATCCTTCAGGTGTGAATATTTCATGGGCCGCACACCTAAAAATGAGGACAACAGTGAAAAATGAGTTACTGAGATCCCCATCTTTCATATGAGACCTCTTGTAGCTTTGTGTCAAGCTGGTTGATTAAGTACCAAAAAAATCTGACCTATACCGCTGGCCAAATACAACCCAGAAACCTTGTCGCTTTAACCCCTGTTTTGGAGGAATTTCAGTAAACAAATAATAAAAACAACGTTGCATTATAAACATTTCAAGGAGATGTGCATAAACACATTAATCTTTTTAAAGAGCTGCCAATCGTTGTGTGACGGGTGGAAAATAATTTCCCTCGGTAATTTAGAAAACATGTTAAAATGGTAAACGGCTCGGAAATCGGGTGTTATCAAATATATTTTGCTTTGAAACTCACAAAGAGAAACCACAGAACATTTTTAAAGCACACCCGGTTCATATAAAATAACCAATTGCTTTTGAAACAAACAGTCACAAGGACAAAGGAAAACGTGATCGCTCGTACGCTGCTGACGTGAAAAGTTAAAACCTCCACCACCCATCTTCATCATAATCATAAGATATGGGATGGAACTTTGCCACCACCACGCCTGTAACCAGGCATGCAGACAAGCACACACACCCGTGGAGAGTCCCTTTACAGATCCAAATCTACCCATATGTACCTCTACCTTGTAGCAACTGCTGACTGTACATCCCGATCAGGACATGATCTGCCCCACTATCAACTGTAGGGAGCTTGGCAAATGGCTTAAGCACTCAAGGCAGCACTCTGATTAAATGGTACACACACACACACACACACAGAGACACACACACACACACACACACACACACACACACACACACAAGACACACACACACACACACACACACACACACACACACTAGTATAGATATTTAGCAGGTTAACTGGGTTCACCTGATTTGCAGTAATCACTCGACTTACACAGTCTTATATTTACCTCATTATGAGGTTCTGCACATTGAGGTAATATATAAACAGAGGTTTGTTTATGAGAATTTTCTTTGATGGTACAGTATGTGTATATTTCACCAGGTACATTCTTGTACCATGACAAAAAAAAGTGGAGGAAAATCTCTGCCCAATGAAAGTGAGACACAAGATCAATATAAAAAACATGGGCAATGCCCCTGTGCTCACCTGGTAGAACCAGGGAACCATTGGTAGGCATGAATGACCCACAAAATATTTAAATTAGCCGATAGTTTAAACAAACATGTGAAAGCAACAAATATTTAAACAAACAAAAAAAGCAAGCAGTCATAGACTGGTACTTACGAAATCGTCAACTTGACCTCTGACCTTGTCTAATAAAAGCTGTCTCTAGAGAAGGTAGCGACGCAAACCAGAAATTTCTACGATGATTCTGTACCAAACCATCAAAAATCGTAACGTCGACCGAAGCAAAAATCTCCATTTCTCGACGCAATTATTTAATATTATTTTATCAAAGTCACAAAACCGTAATACTCGGCCATCCACCAACAATCTTTACATAATCTGACGGCTTAGCGAGTCAGGCATGCGACGACAACCTTTATTACAGCGCGTGCGCTGTATACAATTGCACCGAGTTTGAAATGTCCCTGGTGTCTACCAGGTCTTCGGTGTCCCCTGTCCCCCCCATCCCCCGCCCCCCCCCGCCACCACGTGCCTCAAGACAGCCAGTGACGGCTGTCCGGTAGATGCAGTGCGTAAGCTAGACAGAAATAGTGAGAATTGACGGAAATTCCCGAGTATTTCAATCGAAATTTGTGAAACTAATGTGTTATATATGTGAAAACCATTTAATTTATTGCTTGACGGGAAAAAAACCAAGAAACGCGCCCCTCTCATGTACGAACGAACGAAAGACGTCATTTCCGCCCACCATCGCATTTTGCGCCGAAAGACGTCATTTCCGCCCACCATCGCATTTCGCGCCGAAAGATGTCATTTCTGCCCACCATCGCATTTCGCGCCGATCGCCGAATGCTGAAAGCTAAGTTCTTCTTATGCTATCATTCTTTTGCGGCCCCCTGCCATGCTGTATCGAATGATTTCACTCCTTCTGTTATATATAAAGGTGCTTATCACAATAATAACAAGATTTTTACATTTCAAATATTAAATATGCCTTTTAATTGTTTTTCAACTGAAAAAGCATAAATTGCATATTTTAACATTTGTGTGCTCATTTGCTTCACCACACGCGCTGTATTAAAGGATTTCACTTGTTGGGATAAAAAATGACTTTTAAACACCATCTTTATCGGAAACACCATCAGCACGCACACGCAAAACCTTTACGTGACTCAACGACGCCTCTACTCGAGCGCGCTGCACCACGTGACGAGCCGTGACGCGGCGAGTGAAATTTTTTTTATACAATCTTAAAACGTCTCCAAAACATCCGATTTTTACCAGAATTTTGACAACCGAGTTTTAAGCATCCTACGCGATCGCAAAAACTGAAGACAAAATTAAAATCGAAGTTAAAACGAACTCGTAACGTCAACTGAAGCAAAAATACTCCATTTCTCCACATGAATTTACGGAATTATGTTTGACCTCACTGTGACCTTGACTTTCGACCGATTTTGACCAAAATCTAATCAGCGCAAGCTGTCACCCTCCTGAATCACGTGGTTTAATTTGATATTGGTAGCTTCTTCCGTTCTCGAGTTATCGTGCCTACAAACAAACACACAAACACACACACACACACACACACACACACACACACACACACACACACACACACACACACACACACACACACACACACACACACACACACACACACACACACAAACAAACAAACGCACAAACAGAGGACGGAAGTCATCAATATACTTACGAAATCTAAAGATTTCATCATGAGATAAAGTAACATCATGTGAAGACAAGGAAGCATGCTAAACCACATGAACCAGGCTGGGTAAGTAGTTTTTTGAAGGGAAAGGTGAACCACCTGCACCATCTTCTTCAACAAACAAAATATGCAAGGCATAGTTAATGAAACGTGCCCACTGACCCAACTGTCATTACATAACCTTTTTACCCTCTGTCACCTCACCCTGCCAGAAGCTTCTATCTTGTACAAGTAAATAAATATGAGGTGCATCATACAGAATTAATTTTCTACAATTGGGACAATCAGCAACTGTGCATTTTCACGTCAACCAAAGAGTACGGCGAGTACAGAATACTAAACATGAAAACTGCGTAAATTAGTGATGCTTGATATCATAAGCATAAAAATAATTCCATATCGAAGCTGTCTTTCACATGACAGAGTGCAAACAGGAGTCTTTTGTAAGCAAAGCAATCTACAGAGGCTTTACTGATGACTGCTTATGTTCATGAATCATGCACACAGCTGCTTTTAAGCTTGACTGACAATAATGCCATTCAAGCAAGAGTAATAGCTTGTCCATCCTGTCAATTTAATTGAATAGCTTAGTTGCAATCAATGAATGCCTTCATGTCCAATGAATGTTGCATGGGTTTTTGCAATTGCTTCACTTGCGATATCAGAGATTGCCAACAACAAAATAAATTAATAAATATAAAAAACGATTTCTCAAAATGGCATCAGCATTGACAATGTCATAAGAGCAGAGACATAAACATAAACAGCTCAAGAGTAGAAACAAGCTGGCTGAGTGGCGAGAATTTATGGCTTCTAACTCCAGAGCTCTCCATCATTGCTCCAAAAGTGGCAACTACGGGTGACCTCCAGCTGCCTACCACATCACAAATCGAGAAAAGTCATGAGCACGAGCAACAAGGTGGTCTTACACCAGTCGCCGATGGACATTGATCGATGATAAAGCTGTAGGCAGGTCGGGCAAAGCAGCACCTGTCCGGCTTTGCGCTGTGACGTAGGCACGTGTAGCCACAGCCATCAATAAGAACCAATTGCTTCTTCAGTCTGACTGATAAACATCCTGCTTGGTCTGGCAGCTTTAAGTGACTGCTCTTTGGATTTGATGAAATGGAGCTTTGCAAGCCTATTGGCTCATTCACGCTCTGACAGTGTCATATCTCTTCACAAGTGCTCAAAACATTTGAAAAGTCACTCATTTGCTCTCATGCATAAAAACAAGTGGAACAATGTATAAAGAGGAATTTCCTGATGAGAAAATACCCCCCAAACCCACTGACCAAGGAGAAAATAAACCAAGAATTGCACAAGATGCAAGAAAACGAGATATCTTTATATATTTAGCAAAGACACCAACCCTTAATGGGAGAAGTGCCAGCCTGTATTAATAGCATCAGTCTTGGACGTGTGCTTCTATTTTAAGACTTCATCAGCAGGATAAAATTTCCGATCAGGCCTCCATACTATATGACAGCACAGAAAAGAAAGTGCCTTTGAGCAAATGTATAACTTAACATATCATCAACGACATCACATTGGATTGACTAATCGATAGAGAGATTAAACAAGCTGGAAAAAGACGCGACCCAAAACCACATTCACAAATCTTAAGAAAGACTAAGATGGATCTATATGGGCTATAACCACAGACCATCACCCAAACTTTACATGAACAGCGAAGCAAGTAAAGTGAGCAAAAAACAAAGAAAGTAAATATTTTAATCTGGTCTTTTAATTCCTTAAAACAAGAGAGTTTAATGTATTGAAATTATTTGTTCTGACTTGTGTAAAAACACAAGATAAAGTGGAATTATTGCTTTCAGATAGAATCCACATCTATGAAGCAAATCTACCTGATACGACTTAGTATAAAATAGCGTGAGCTCAAAGAAGTTTGAAACTTTAGTAATATATTTACAAGCTATTAACTATTTGTATCATCTCCTCTGGTTACCTGGGTTTCACGGGCTGTTGTGCCTGTCCGGGACGGTTCATAGCATTTGAGTCCACATGGGATAGGTAGACTCTTGGCCCATTCAGCACCAAGAAGGATGTGCCGTGAAGAAGGCTGTGCTCTAAACAAGGCTTTGCACGAAAAAAAAAAATCAAACTTCTGTCTGAGCCTTCGTCTTCATGATGAAATCTCGACTTGCGTGAGCTCATGCGTTTTACACACCTTACCGTTATCACAAAATTTTCTGCAAAAAGAATTAACCCTGTGACAAACTTGTTCTTCATCATCAAGACAATATCCTCCTTTTTATGGGTATTGACAACCCTTTTTATGACGTTAATTCCTGGTACGTGAGGCACCCTGCAACCAAGACCTACAGAAAACGGACTTTTTGGAACACGGCTGCATTTTCCACCCAACCATCGTGTAACTTTGTTTTAAAAAAAATCTCCATGGGTAGGTGCTGTTATTTTGAAAGTTTTGTGTCAATCGCTCAAGCAGTTGTGAAGAAAATTAATTTAAAAGTGAATAAAGGTGAAAAAGTGAGGGTGGAAGATAGACAATGAGAGCCTCGGCCGACGTTCCACAACATGGTCAAGGAGGATTGTGGACACCGATTATTAGTAAATAGTTAAAAACGATCATTTGCATCAAGCAAAAATTATGATTTAGATTCAAATATACCGGTAATCTACATGTGGTTAAATTTAATGACATAGACTCTTGAAGGTATGCGACTACATGAACACAAGATACTGCACATAACAGCATAACAGCAACTGCAAAGTAAAAAATGTGTTTGTTGTGGAAGAGCAGAAAACACAACACTTTGATAAGTGCGAGCCAGGTAATTCCGCTCATCAATAATTGCTCCTAAAAAGCATGCAATAGCATGCCAAGCGTATATTATGAAATAAAAACAAGAGCTCACAATAGACTCATTTAAATTACCCAATCTTTCACTCATCGGTTTGATTGAACATCACAAGGGCAAAATCGACTAATGTCTACGACTGATAGCATTTGTTCACGTTGAAGAGCTCGTCGTATAATTGAAAAGCATTTGCTCATTTGGAGCACGTATGAACCAACCTGCTCTTCCCCAGGTCCACCATCTCGTTCTTTGCAGAGCAAGCGGTAGTAAGTGATTGGGCGGTGGAGAAGTGGCGGTTGGGACCAGCTCACGTAGGCCGAAGTTGCTGAGGTTGGCCATGCCTGTACGTTTTGAGGTGTCCTCGGAGTGAGTGCTGGGTAAGGGAAATGCACAACAAGGATGGGGAATATCAGAATGTGCAAATAATTGCATTTAAGTGCTGCCAGAAAACGACTTGTGAAGGAATGAAGAAATCTGATGATAATGACAAACAAGAATCAGCAAATTGAAATCACACACATACAGAAGCACAAAGTAATTCAGCAGTGATATTACGATTAAGGCCTCTGAGATACAGTGCTTATTTCCTTGGATTAGACTATTTTCTTAGGTTGGAAAACAACAAGCTATGTATACTTGATTTGCAAAATTATTCATTATGAGGGGGAAATCAAAAGCTTTTCTCCCTAACTCTGGAGGAATGGTACTTTGCCAGTGAAAATTTTCACAGATGTTCGTACTTTTTGTTTCCAAGCAGTGTGACCCGTATTATTCTCAGCAGTCTGGGAGTTTCCTGATGATATTGGAACATAATTCATATTTTTGGATCCAAAAATTTTGAAAAGGAAAAACAATAAATTTGTCCCACATCTAGAAAATTAGTGACGATTAACCGGAGTCATCTCTCAATGATTATATGGATTGTACAAGCAGGATTATATGTCTCCCATACATTGAAGAAGGATTAAATGCAGTCCAGATCACACAAAGTATCAATCAGGTGACTGCACGAATGAGCACAGACAGACACCATGGCAATGTCGGGAACCAGCAATCAAGGCGTTTATTTCTATTGATCTGGCTGCAGCGTGAGAGTCAATGATTAATGTGAGGCCAATTAATTTCACCTGCAATCACCATACGTGGAACTGATAATACGAGGCTGGGGAACAAAAAGGCAGAAAACAAATAATTCTGCACTCGCGCGTGAAAAAAGTGAATTGACCATTTACATTGGATGACTCATCAACACTGTTGGTCGCTCATGGCATGGTGTCAGTAATGAAAAAATATATAGTAATGATAATTATAATAATAATAATAATCAACATCATCATCATAAACAACTGTATAAGAGATACTTTAACATAATAAGAAAGTCAAAACATTCATTAAGCTAAAAACAGACTTGTGTCATATTGTAATAATGAACAACTCCCATTTTTGATGTTGGATCAAGTTCGGACAATCCCAAGGGCAGGCTTGACATCTTAATGTATTTCATGAAACCAAATTACAGGCTCGGATCTTCAAAAGGATTCTCACGTACATCAATGATATTGCTTCTCAAATCCCTGTTTGCACACATGTCTGTGGAAAAGTGCTGCTGGTCTTGGTTTGCTTCAGCAGCCAATAAGATTTTCAGTGAAGTATGCTTTCATGACGATTCAATATCATAACCCAAGTGTTCATGAAAATGGATGTTTACAAGTTTTATCCCACAGACTTCCATCCCAACAGTTCCCTCTCTGGTCACTGACACAACAAATGTAGCTTGTTTTTGCAGTTGTGCAGAAAGGTTTTTTTTGTTTTTTTTTTGTTTTTTTACAAATTGGACCATTTCCTGATTCACAGGAGCAAACTGCTGAGGTATACTTCAACTTGAAAACAAAAACTATATTCCTCCGAAAGAAAATCACTCCTCAAAATTCTGTTTCAGATTTGCGTCTTGGCCATTAGCTTCATTAAAATGCAACGTTTTAGTGAAAATGATTGTTCGGCAGGGTGGTGCAGGTCGTCGATATTTGATGTGAAGACAAATAGTCAGATTGTTGCTTCGCAGGCAGGGTGTTGCAGCACAAAAGTGCACCGTCTTTTGGATGGGAATTAAGCTGGGAACCTGCCTTATGGCAATATTGGTGGATGTCAAAAATCCTACGGTGTGCTTAATGAAGAGTAAGCAAGTTGTCTCTGGCACCCTGAACAAATTTAAAATGCATTCCCTGACTGATTGCTGGAAAGGAAGGGGGTAAACCATCCAGCGTAATATTTGTCAAAAGACTGCTTCGACAGCATTGATGCTCTGTCAACAGTATGGTACAATGATGATGAGGATGATGATCAGTAGTAATGGTGGAGTAAAATCGACAGTGTTATGGAAGGAGTTAAATACTGAGATGATATTAAAAAAAAGTTTGAAATATTTTCGCAAACATAGACACCAACCTTCTGGCTTTGTGATGACATTGATGTGTGTCGAACTCTCTCCAGTGCTGTTAGGGTAGTAAGCAGTCACCCAGAAGTTGTATTCTGTCTCTGGTTGAAGGCCGGTTATTGTCGCCTTGAGGTTGCTTTGACCACTTACGTTGACCAGTCGTTCCCTGCGGTAACGTCACACTCGGAATGACCCATGGTTTACATTGCTACCACTCAGTCACTCTGTCTACCTTACAACAAATGTGTGTATCGCACAATAGATCACATTCACAACTCCGCACAACTGCTGCAGACCAGGAACAGATATTTTACAAGAATTGTAGCATCAAGTTCTTGAGGAATGTAAAAGCAAATCAACAAATAGTTGCATCTTAAAAATATAAAACAATATAAAACTGAACTGATGACATCAAAATGTAATTTTGTCATTCGCATTTTTAAAATGACAAGACAAGGAAAATCGATATAAGTAAATGTATGATGTCTGTCCCATTGTGTGCCATGCTTCCTGTCTCCTAGTTCACCACTTCGCACATCATCACCAAACTTTGTCGGCATAATTAACAATGTGCATAATTAAAAAATGTAAATTTACCGATATTTATTCCATTTGTTTCCGTTGGGCCCAGTCAAAAGTAAACTTTTCTGCAAGCATTTGCCACGTCACACCATTCCGGTGGGCGGCTCTTCAAACCCAACTGCCACAGGATTGTTGTTGTTATTTCCATTTATTCCATTTGTCACAAAATTGTCATTGTTGGTGTTGTTCTATGGCCATGCAGTCCTATGAAATCTCAAACCATCAGGTCACTTGTTCTTTGACCATGGGTATGTCAACGAGGTGGGTGGCGCTTCTGGTGCTATTCCATCATTGGATTGTTGTTGTTGTTCTACGGTCCTTCCATTTTAACAAATCTAATCTCATCCTATGTCAGGTATAACCATTGTCAGTAAAGCAATTTTACCTGTGTGCAAAAACGAAAACAAAAATTCTGCAAATAGAATTTGAGAAAAATTACTCGTAGATAAAAAAAACCTGATCATTCAGATACTGTAAAACTCTCCATACACATCCGTGGTTGGGAGAGCGTGGTGTCGGCAGATGAATACGAGAAAATAAATGAATAGCAGATGAATAAGCAGCAGATGAATAAAAAAATTAAAAGCATCATTATTCTTCTCTATCATTAGCCTATTCTGAAGGAAAAAAGAAGAAGAAACACAAATCCATTAATTGGTAGAGGCAAGCCTGGTGTTGGTTTGGCGGTTAGGGTGGCTGACTTGGGATCCTAGGATTCTGAGTTCGAGACCCGTTTGCTGCTGAATTAATACCAGGTGGGGTTGACTCAGCCTGTCATCCTATCGAGGTCGGCAAAATGAGTACCAGTATACTGGTAATGGGGACACTGCATCAGCGGCATAGCCGCGTCCTTAACCAATGATGCAACCAGCAGCCAGAAGGCGGCACTCGCAAGAGAGAGATTGGTAGAGGCCATTTCTGATGGAACATACTTTTTGACAATGCGGTGTCTTGCCGCATGGAGCAATTGGAGCTTAAGTGACATTAAACTTTCCTTAATCTGTTTGACTTCATAAATGTTCCAAGGCAGGGTGGGGAGTGTGAGGGACTATACCCACAAGCTAATCACATAACATTGGGCAGAAACATGGCTCCATGGCAGCCAATTTATACCCCAATGATGTTTTTGCTGCTGGAGAGAACCAGACGGCTCTTGTTCAAATCAATGTACATGAAGCAAAGAGGAATTGCAATTTATGATAATAAATGTGCTTTTCTTTTTCGATTTTGTTCGAGTCTGGCCAGATTGCCTCGCTGCCTATAAGGCTAACACGTGACAGTAATTACAAGGGCCTTCACAATCAGCTTCACTTTAATGACACCTCAAGGCCCCATTGGCATCCATCTGGAAAGAAATGTAGTCTTTAATAGTGAGCATTTGTCTCCAAGACGCACTACTTTAATTAAGGTAGGGTTATTAATAAGGATCCGAATTGCGCTCTTCCAGCTTAAGAAGAACCGTTTTATCCCACCGAAGGCAATGAGAAAACATGTCTTGGAAAAAAGAATCAATGCAAGATAATCTGCACCCAATCATATTTCCTGGACCGTATGCAGGAGTTGATAATCTATCTTGCCGCTTATTACAATCACACATTCCATAAATATAATGGGGGAGAGCACATTTATTATCAGCAGCTAAGCCGTGCGAAGCCACAAAAGGGACAGAGCTGAAAATCTCGCTCGACGAGATGGTAGGCTGGAGGTTGGATCACAAACTGGCAGGACCAAAAAAATATTTACACTCGTATTCGTAAAAATACATTTGATGGAAAAACCTTCTGCACAATAATGGTTGGAAAAAAAAAAACTCATTGGTTTGTATTACTTGAAGACCATGCACGAAACCAGAGCTTTTTCAAGCTGACACTTCTGAGAACAGGACGCAGCCTGAAAGAAAGGTCGCAAATCGCAAATTTTATGACAAAGGGTCAGGGATTAGGACAGGCTTGTGGCCTTGGATTTTTAACTACACAGTCGAGGTGTGCAGACATGGGGTCACCTTGGATTTCTCTTCTTTTTTATTTATTTATGGCTGCTTGTGTGCAAAATGGCTGTAAGCAGAAGAAAAATGGAAAACAAGGTCAAGGTTTGGGCTCAGATAAAGTGGGCGTTTGTTAAATACATATAAATGGTGCATTAAATTTAATAAT
>NC_140963.1:95343416-95350916 GCF_056783735.1 Eptatretus burgeri
TTGTGTCAGTCTTTCACTTTCCAGCAATATATATGATTGGTGATGGTTGACTGCACTCATTGTGTGTTTTTTTTTTTTACAGGACGTGCTTTGCACGTTGTCTAGTCTGAGCCGTTGCATGATGAGTCGTGAGCAGAGAGCCAATCTGAAGTTTCTTGCCAAGCTAGCGATGAATCGTGGATATTCGAATACGATCCCGAGACCAAACGGCAGAGTCGTCAGTGGAAAAGTCCGGCATCACCAAGACCAAAGAAAGGAAGGATGTCGAAGTCGAAGGTCAAGGTGATGCTCATCGCGTTTTTTGACATCAAGGGCATCGTCCACTTCGAGTTTCTACCACAATGTCAAACAGTGAATCAATACGTGTACAAGGAGATCCTCCGGCGCCTCATGACATCAGTCCAGGACAAGAGGAGGGATCTGAAGGACAACAACTCCTGGGTGCTCCACCATGACAACACCCCTGCTCACAGTGCCCTGAGCATCCGACAATTTCTGGCAGAGAGGAACGTGCCAACTCTGGAACAACCCCTGTATTTGCCAGACTTGGCCCCTTGTGATTTTTTCCTATTCCCTAAGCTCAAGGGGGTGATCAAGGGGACCCGATTTCCTGATGTGGAGGCCATCAAAAGGGCCGTGACGACGGAGCTCCAGAGGATTCCAGAAGAAGCCTTCCGGGGGTGCATGAAGCGTGGAAGTAGAGGATGGACAAATGTGTGAGACTGGAGGGAAACTAATTTGAACGGGACAAGGTGTGATTTCAATATATTTTTTGCAATAAAATTTCTGTGAAGTCAGTCCCGTTTCTTTTTAGATGGACCTCGTATAATATATATATATATATATATATATATATATATATATATATATATATATATATATATATATATATATATATACAAACATTCGTTGTATATATATACAAAGTTCCTAGGTGCTCAGCACTATCGGGTAGCTGTTGCATTGACAATGGCAAGTACATATTCTGGACCAGGATATGTGCATGCCACTGTCAACACCCCTCGTCGAGCGTGTTGGTGGACTCATCCACCCATTATTGCTGAGTGCCTGATGGTGCTTGCAGCTTACTCACTGCAACCTGGCACACAGCGGACACTGTACACATATACATCAATGCTGACAATGATGCTGTGGGCCCTGCATGGATTGAGGTCCTGTATATGCTGGAAAAATGGAAATAAGAGTCGTTTTTTCCATAATTTGGGGATAAAAATTAGGGTGAAAATATCAGTTTGTGTAACAGTGAAACCAAAAAATGTGCAAAGTCTGAAGGGGATGGGGGGTGCACCTCCCCCTGGATCTGCCCTTGTTACACTGCAAAAATATCTTGGTTGCAACCTTAAACCCATCCATCCAGCACATACAAGTTCTGCCTCTTTCTTTTCTTCCCTCAACCATAATTTAATCAGCATTGTTGATTTATCCAGACTTTCGTCTTCTGCGCTTATGTGTCCAAAGTATGACAGGTTCTGTTTTAGCATCAGTGCTTCTAATATAAATGGTGGTCTAATTTCTTCAAGCACCGATTTGTTTGTTCTTCTTGCAATCAACGGAATTCTTAACATTTTTCGCTGACACCACATATCAAAACTTTAAATCTTCTTCCTTTCCATGACTCACAACCATGCATTGCAACTGGAAATACAAGACCACTGGAGTATTCACCAGCCTTCTCTTGTTTTGCATTGTCACATCAGATCTTTGTCAATTCTGACATTGAAGTTCTGCCCAACATGATGCATCTATTAATTTCCCCTCCACATTCTACACTCACTTCAATCTTCGGACCCAGCAAGATTAAACTTTCCACTATTTACACATGACCATCTTCCAATGTGAACGCGTCGATCTTCTCAGTTGACAAGGTTTTAATATTTTTGAAGTTTAAATAAAGACCAGCCTTTTCACTTTCCTTCTTCACTGTCTGCAGCAGTTTCATCAAGTCCTCTTTACTCTCTGACAACAGAGTGGTATCATCAGCATACCTTTGCTTGATGATACATCTTCCTCCAATCCAAGTTTGATTTCCTCTTGTTTAGTGTGCAGGTTTCTTATACGACATATCAGGTGCTCTGACATCCCCATTTCTCTCAGCATAATCTATATCAATTAATGAGCAGCACAATTAAAAGCTTTATTATAAGCTATAAAACACACACAACTTTCTTTGATATTCCCTTGCATTTCCATGATCCACCTCATATTTGCAATTTCATCTCGAGTACTTCTTCCTCTTCTGAAACGCGCTTGCCCAATGGGTATTTCTCGCATAAATGAAGTATTCTATCATGTGTTGAATGATCTTTAGTAATTTCTTGCAAGCATGTGAAATCAAGGCAATGGTTTGGTTATTTGAACATTCTCTTGGATCCCCTTTCTTTGCAAATGGTATGTATAATGACTGCTTCCCCCATTTTTGCCACACAATCCTGCTCCAGATCTGTGCACAGAAAGCTATTAAAATTTTGATTGCATCCTCCCTAACGACCTCATTTGTATAGAGTTTCAGTATAGTTTTCCATCTTTCTTTCACCTGTGTTTCTTCTGTCAGATATTTTCCTATTCTACTCTTAAGGGCCCCAATCCTTGACCGAAAACTTTCCAGTGATCTCTCTGATCTTGTTTTTTTTAAATTTCTTGTTTTTCCCTCTCTGTTTTCACTTTCTATCCCAATACATGGTTCTTTTTTTAACCTTTATTTCGGTTTGTTCAGATACATTTCATGGTCATATATGGTCGGACTTTTTGACTTGTTTCATCTTTTTCAATTTGATTTGTAGTTTTGCCACAAGGGGTTCATGTGCTGTCCCACAGTCTGCGCTTGACAGAGTATTGGCACAGCACTTCACAATCTTCTGTTGATTGGAATGTAGTCAATCTGATTTCTTTGTTACCCATCAAGTGAAGTCCATGTGCAAGTCTATTCTTGGGTTAGATGAACCATGTGTTTGCAATTAAGAGCTCATTCTCCACACAGATCTCCAGTGTTCACTTTCCTGGCTCATTTTGGAAACCAAGTCCATGCTTTCCCAAATCCCTGGTGCTCCTGACTCACCAATTTTTGCACCTCCCATTATAATTACATCTCCTTTAGTTATCCGTTCTGACAGTTTCTGAAATTTTCCAGAAAACTCCTCTACATTTTCTTCATCTGCTGCAGAAGTTGGAGCATATATCAGAATGATGGTTGTGTTCCCTGGATATCCTTTCAACCTCACTGATATTAACCTATCATTAACTGGGTTATATCCCAGTACTGACTCTACCCTCTTCTTATTGCACATCCCTGCCACTCAATTTATTTTACAGGTTTTGTGACCAGAAAAGAACACTATAATCATCAGATTGAAACTGCCCCAAACTAGTCCATTTAAGTACACTTGTCCCCAAAATTTCAGTTCTTGTCCTCTCCATCTCTTTCTTTATTAAGGTTAACTTTCCCTGATTCATTGACGTTACATTCCATGTTCAAATTTTGTGAACGTTTGAGAGGCTAAGAGTTTGACTTTCAGTTCTGGTGACCTCATCGACTGGATTTCCTTGCGAGTTTGATCCTGTCCTGTCTTAATGGCCAATCCTACTCATCAAAGCACTTTCCTCTTCCCCAGTAGCCATTTGGACGCTTTCATTTGGATGAACCGAGGGGCTCATCATATGCACCAAAGCTTTATCTCTCAGATTTCTGATCATGATTGCAGTTTTATTGGCATGTACAGAAGTGGTTTGCCATTGCCTTCTTCCGGGCAGTGTCTACACTAGATGGGTGATCTGAGCCATTGTTCTCCAGAAGATAATCTTCTGCCTAGCACCAAGGCCATGCAGCCAAAACTGGCAATATGTGCCCAGCTATCAGCATGGCAATCCACCACCTGCTCCAATGTCTTCATGTACCCCTAACCAGAAGGCTAAAATGGGAGTAGTATACCTTCTCCAAGTGTGGCATGCACGCACGCACGCACGCACGCACGCACGCACGCACGCACGCACGCACACACACACACACACACACACACACACACACACACACAATGCCCCATTGCAGATAATGAACACACCTGCAAACCGATTCTCTTTAATTTATTTACTCAGCAACCCTTCTCCTGTTCCCCTCTACCCCTTTATACATTTCCCTCAAAGCCTTCATCCACTCCTTATTCTTATTTTCCCTGCACTACCTCCTTCAGTCCAGGTTCCTCCATGAATCCTATCCAGGTACCTCCTGATGACTCCATCTTTGCTCTTTACTTATTCGGGTTCCTTCTGATGACTCCAATGCAGTATTTCGTTTTCTGTTTGATTACATTTTTACATTCTCCCCCTCAACCCAACCACCCACTTTCATCACCTGGAAACCCCTTCATCCCACTCTCACTTATATCCTTCCTCTCACTACCTTTTATACCCCTTCACTCCAAAACCACTCCCCTCTATCCCATCACTGATTTCCCCCCTCTATACTTTATCTTTACTTACCCATTCATGTACTCCCCCCCATAACTTTTCACCCACTTCTTCCTTTACCCACTTCCACCTCGATGTATATATCCACTCCTCGGTTTACCTATTCACTTTCAGCCCCAAATTCTCTGTATCGTCCCTGAGTCCACTTCAAATTTTGATTTCAGGCAGGGAATACAGTAAAGTATTACAATAATTCCCACACTTTAATGTTAAAACATAAGTTGGGTGCAACAGTCCCAAATACCTAAAACCATTGCTAAACACCCTGAACACAAGCTGCCATTTTAAGCTAATTTGGTTCAGCGGTGCAGGAGTTCATACTATAAGTCAAACAAACGGGAGGATGTCTTGCTGGAAGGATGTAAGTAGCGGGGTACCTCAGGGATCATTACTCGGACCATTACTATTCATTATTTACATCAATGATTTGGATAGTGCGGTAAAGAGTAAGCTTTCCAAATGTGCAAATGACATAAAGCTTGGAGGTGAGGTGGACAGCAGAGGGGGTGGTGATCAGATTAAAGAAAGTATTGATACTTGCTTAGATTAGGCAAAAGATTGGCAGATACAATTTAACCTGAGCAAGTGTAAGGAGTTGGGGATGGGAAAGAACAATGAAAATAGAGATTACAGGATGTGAGTGGCAATTTTGGAGCGTGTCACACAGGAGAAGGATCTGCGGGAGGTAATATATACGGGAGGTAAGCAGGCAGCACTGTGCCAGAAAGTTATAGGTAAAGCAAATAGGGTTTTAGGTTGTATTCGGAGGGGGATCATTTATAAATCAAGAGGTGGTGTTAACATTGTACAGGAATTTAGTGCGGGCCACATCTAGAATATTGTGTGCAGTTTTGGTCACCACAACTCAGGAAGGACATCGATGCCATTGAGAGGGTTGAGCGCAGGGCTACTGGATTAATTCCGGGCCGAGCTAGACTCAGCCATGAGGAACGGCTGAAGGAGACAGAGCTTTATTCACTAGAAAGGAGGTGGTTATGAGAAGATATGATGGAGATGTTTAAAATAATGAAAGATATAGATTAAATAAGTGCAGATTAATTATTCAGCAGAGTAGACAGTGATAGGACCAGGGGCCATAGCCTGAGAGTGGAGAAGAGGAGAGTTAAGATGGTAGTAAGGCAGGGGTCTTATACTCAGAGAGTACTTAATGCATGGAATGGTCTCCTTGGAAAGGTCGTGGCAGCAGAAACAGTGGATAAGTTTAAATTAGAATTAGATTGGTACCTCAAAGTTATGGAGATTGGGGGGGGGGGGGGTAATCGGGATGGTAAAACTTTTTGGTAGCTTGAGTATTGTTGGGTGATTGTGTGCATGTGTATGGAGTGCTGTTGGTGGGGATCTCATCAAGGGGTGTTGTGTGGTTGATGTAGTGTTTTTTTAACCAAGCCATGCCTCCCATGAGGAGGAAAAAACAAATACAAAAAAAAACAAAAATATAAAAACTACAAAATTTTTAAATAATAAATAAATAAATAAAAAACCACCAAAAACTATTAAAACAAGAAGAGCACTTGGTAGAGTGCACACCTCCGCCACATAATGCCTGATCCACGAGAACATATCTGGCCCAATACATTTTTGAAATATGCCACATATCGTTTTGGCCTCTCTCTCAATGGTGAAGAATCACTTTGAAAATTAAATAATTCTCGGATCCAGATCCGGATTCGGATCTTCACAAAAATTGAATCAATTCTTCATTGTCACTCACCCAACATTTCCACCAAGTTTCGTCCGAATCCGTACGCAACTTTTTGAGATATCGTGCTATAATATCCTTTTTGGCCCTATCTCTCAACGGTGAAGAATAACTTAAAAAAATTCTAGTAGTCGGATCCGGATACGGATCTTCATCAAAATCTAATCAGTTTGCCTTTTTCACACACTGAACCTGTCCACAAAATTTCATCCGGATCTGTCCACAAACAGACAGAAAAAAGACAGAAAGGGGTGAAAAAAGCATAAGCTCCTTCACCTACGGTGGTGGAGGTAAAAATAATAAATTTTGCATTTTCTTCTTTGGATCTTGTGTTGATAAATTAGTGCGGTACTGATGTCGCGCAGGCATGATGGGCTGAATGGCCTCCACCTGTGTCTGATTTCCTTGTATTTCCTTGCATAAACATAGACGTAAAATGATCATGATAATTTCCGGTGTCTGGTTTTCATGTTGAGAATTGATGTATTTTATAACATTACTCGCGGGGTGTGCTGACACATTGTGTAAGCATACGAACCATGCTTCCCCTATGTCTCGGGTTGCTCACCTGCATTTGATTTTTCATTTATTTATCTTTTCATTTATGGATGCGTTTCGACAGTTCTGTGATTTTTTTCCTGGTGTATCGGCTTCGATGTCCATCGACCTACAAAATTACCATGTTTCCTCATTGTTTCTGGTCGCTCACCTGCATTTATTTCATTTTTTCATTTATTTATATTTTCATTTATGGATGTTGTCCAATGATTCTGTGATTCCTTCTGTTGTGCCGGCTTCGATATCCATCGGCAACCAAAATTTCAGCTTTCTCCGTCACCTGGAAGGTACTGATCTTTAATATCAGTCAGTGAATCAGTCAGTCAATCAGTGGTAAGAAAGAGCTTTATATATGTTTGATGAGTTGTAAAACCCACTTCTATCAAGTATTTTTTAATACATAGTATGGACCGTGAGTATATTTAATAATTACGTTGTTGAAATGTGCATACATCTATTAATTTCATACTATTGGAACATGTCAACATGCATCTATCTATTAATTACATACAATCGTAACATGTGAGTGTCAAATATTTATGTACTTTTTGAACATGAGGAAGTTCATTAATTCTATATAATCGAGCATCGTATTCAGCACCAAGTTCCTTTGGGTTTGTGCGAGTTTCGTCTCGGCCTCTTATTCCTTCTCTCTCCTCATCTGTGCATTCTCCGTTGTCATACAAAGTTTGTTGTTATTTGCTCTCATCATAGGATCACAGTTACTTTTTTTCTCTCGC
>NC_140963.1:95360916-95368416 GCF_056783735.1 Eptatretus burgeri
TAAGTTGTTTTTCCAGAACAATCTCAACTAATCGAGGCCACGTGACAAAACAGGAAGCATGGTGCCTCAACCCCTGACTACAATGCGACAGTTTCTCAGCCATGTCGTGGGATCCGGAACATCTCTCAGTGAATGAACAATCAGAACTAAATAGAGCGAGACGAGCTTCGAGACACCATGGGTTGCAAGAATAAGCACTATAGTGGATTTTACTGGCAATGGATTTGAATCGCACAAGGGTCGCTTTCAAATGTGAAAGCCGACAATAAGTTTTCAACTTTCCCATCCAATAGGGGAGCAGCTACCACCAAGAAGTGTGAAAGAATCGCGAGGCACAAGCCAAAACTTCACAAAGTGCAGACATCCGTGGGATTTGTGGCTTTTCACTGTGGTGCACCCAACAGGATGGAAGGATCGGGACATAGTTAACCAAGTGCTCGGCACTGCTTTGCTTTACAACAGCTGAGGCATTGCAACGATTCCATCTCTATGAATGTCCCTTTGCAAATTTATTCTCCACTCTCCTCTTTTATAGCTCATTAATCACAGAGAGAAATGCTGATGAGACAATTTAGGATCAATTGCTCACTGTAAATTGTAACTGATTTCAGTGTGTTGGCCATCTCCCTTCCGCTCATCATTTCAGTGTTTGAGATCAGAATATTTCCAGGAATAACATCCAGAATACCATCCCCCACCATCACTCACCAAGCCAGCTTGAGTTTCAGGAGAAATATCACTGGAGAGTTTTATTAAAAGGAATGTTCTTTCAGACGATTTTTGCTGTAAAAATAGCATATATATATATATATATATATATATATATATATATATATATATATATATATATATATATATATATATATATAAATATATATGTGTATATATATATATAATTATATGTGTATATATATACATATATATGTATATGTGCATATATATATATATATATATATATATATATATATATATATATATATATATATATGTATGTATGTATATATATATATATATATATATATATATATATATATATATATATGTATGTATATATATATATATATATATATATATATATATATATATATATATATATATATATATGTATTAATTGCAATGAAAAAAAAACTTTTGCTGTTAGTTTTTTTGCAAAATTCTAATTATCCATATTATGTAGCTATTGTCATGAAATTTGTCTGAAAAACCAATTCTCTGAATAAGACTCTACTGTCTATAGTTTAAGGAGAAAAACTACACAGGACAGCATCCTGTGTGCCAGGAACCTTCATTGTAACCCAAGAGGTCTGCCCACAGGCCACGGACACACATTCGAAAGCCTCCCAAGCAATTCGGAACACAGACGTTGATTAAAAGCCTTGGGGTCATGCAAGACTGCAAGTAAACCAAATAAATGTCACACACACATCAAGCTAATGGCACCCTGGCAAGGGCTGCTTGGACTGTGGGCTGGGCCTGCCTCCGACAAGTATTCTTCTTGCAGAAAATCGGTCTCATTGCTCAAAGTCAAGAGCGCGCACTGCGGCAAATTCATTTGCAAGTGATTTAAGAACTTCTTGAGGACATTCAATGCACACAACAGGCTCTTTCTTTTGGTTTGGAGCCACGCTGATCTATGTAAGCTACCCTGACTACAATACAGTTGAAGTGACGCATATCAATGAGGAGCTTTCAATAATCAGACTCATGGATGGTGCAGCCAAATAGCTCCATTAACGTGAGGACTCTATAGTTGTGATCGTACCATTTGCTAAACAATGTACTCCATGTTTATACAGCAAAATAAATACCCCCGATAATGAGCACAGTGGAAAAACTCCTTTTGGACTTTGCTGCTGATTCCAACAGCGCAATGCCTAACAACATCAATCCTGAGAGTGGAACGTTAAAGAATGGAGGGGGAGTGTCAGGGATTAGGAGAGAGGGAGTGTGAGGCATGGTGAGAAAAAAAGAAAAAAGAAAAAGGATTGGACAGCTGCGAGTACTTCCTGCAGAAACGAAAACATAAACATTACAAAGACAGCAAAAAACAACAAAGCAGCCAATATTGGCTGAAGTGACAACTGCAGGAAATGATGGTCAACTCAGTGTGACCACGAGGGAATGCAAAAAGACTATATATTGTTATTGTGACTATACAGCATGGCAGAGGGTTCGATTCAAAATAATCATATATGAAGAATAGTAAAAGAGAGCAGAAAATGTCCCATAAACCCACCGCAAGTAAAAGTTAATGACTCATTTTATGCCAATACCATCAATTATAATATTGCCTTATTTCAGGACTTTGCTTCAGTAATTACTGTTGGCAAAACTTCTTAAAATTACCAGCCAAATTGGAAACTACATTACGCGACTGTAAACTTTGCTTTAATCAAAGCAGTAAAATGCATGATTAAATTATTTTGGTCTAATGACATTCAGAGAAATTTGCTTTTTGGAACAGCTGATGGTTTTATCTGTGGGCTGTATAATTTCAAAGAGAGCAGCACAATCCACATCTGCTTATTTTGTTCCAATCCCTTCAGTTTTCAGATTTTTTAAGTCTGATGTTTGTATGAGTACTTGATCTGGATAACAAAACAAGTCTGGGTGATGATAAATGTATAGGGTACAAAATTAGGAAATACTGTGAAAAGGAAAAGCTGCATGCAGATTAAAGTGCAATTTTAGAAGCAATTTGATTTTTTTTTCTGATACATTTGTACATTAGCAGTAAATGATGATCCTGGGTTTCATGTGACACCACCAAGTGTAAGGATTGTTATCATAATACAGTCAGTCATTGTTTAATGTTGCAGTTACGTTCTTGAAAAGTGCGACTTCAACTGAAACGACTTTAAGCAAATCCAATTTCCCCATAATAATTGATGTAAATGGGGGAGGTTTGGTTCCAGGGAAAAATTTATCGCTAGACAAAAGACATCTATCTATAATTCCAGCAAAGTGTGTGTGTGTGTGTGTGTGTGTGTGTGTGTGTGTGTGTGTGTGTGTGTGTGTGTGTGTGACCGCTGTTTCTCGACAACCACTGGTCCGATCTAATTGAAACTTGCCAGGTATATTGCTGGGGACCTGAGGATGTGCCTTTTCAAGGTTTGATATTAATCGGACAAGTGCTTCCCAAGTTATGGCCATTTATTTACCAAACCAATGACAAGACACGTTGTTGCGTGGGCATGGCCGATGGGGAAGGGAAGCTCAGCCGCGTTCGCCATTACAGGTTACAACGTACGGGCTTCCGGATAGTGATGACTTTGTGGATTGTAATAATTTCTCAATTTCTTATGCGCATTTATAGATAAACACAATGCCCCAAGTTATGATCGTTTTCATATGAGACGGTGCATAAATTTCGGTAACATCAGAGTGCTGGTATGCTCCGAACCAGGAAGTAATTTTTTTTTCTCTCTCATCTCTTCTCTTTTTGTTTTTCCTTGCCACGACATTATGAAAAAGTAAAATACTTTGGCGCTAATTGAATAATTGGGTGTTAAAAGTAAATTGCGAATAATCGTAACTGCGAATAATATGCGAATTTCCAGGTCACGCACGTCCGGGCACACGAGAGCGAAGAAATGGCCTGTGTGGTTGTTGTTTGTTGCTCGCAGTTTGAATATTTAATTATTATTTTTTTTTTTTACGGGCACGTACGAGTTATTTAAATGTAGAGTATAAGTTAAAAATTTTTTTAAAAGAAATCAATTGAATATAATCTCAAGTTGCTTCAGATCTTCATTGGTTAGCTCTTCTCTGTCTGATTGCAGAAGTTGTGTAATATCAGCTTCTTCAATCTCATCAAAACCCACTTTATTGGCCAAGCAGAGGATAACTTTTTTCAGAGCGAGGACAACATCTTCAAATCCTTTCAAGTCATTGACACATCAAGGCCACAACTTCCTCCACACACCATTCATGCACACCTGAGTAACTTCAGCTCAGGACCCACTGATGTTATCAATGCGCTTGAGGATGTTTCCATCAGTTTAACAAATAAACACATGGCAGCTAGTCAGGTGTATCCCTACTGTACTTGTCAAACACCTGAGAATGGAGAGGGTGACAACCACCGATGTTATCAATGCACATATTGGTATATATAAGCGTATACTGCACGTATTCTGGGTGGGCTTATACACCAGTATTTACGGTATGGCCTATACACCTGTACTTATGGTATGATGTATACTTTAGCTTCATTAAAACGAGGAAAACCATGAGTTTGGTTCTAAATGAGAGGTAAAACGACTTTATAATGGAACGGTGAATGACTTTAAATGAGTATGTTCTCTAATATATCAGCGACTTAATAAAGAAACAATGTTAACGGAGGCGATGTTAAGCGAGGTCTTACTGTACTGTATGATATTTTAATTATCTTCATTTTATTGCAGTCTTTGTCCGATAACTTAAAATTTACCTCCGCCATCATAAATCTAATTATTTTGTGATGATGCAAGAATTATGAAAAACGAGCATCTCATGGACAAAGTTAGAAAATAAATCCCATGGAATTTGATGGCTGTCCAGCTAGACCATTTTAATTCTCATGCAGATTTTTTTTACAAATCAAACGTATCATACTCCTTCACAGATCATTCGAGCTGCTAAAGCAGTTCCTGGGCAAACGTGATGGAAAGTGGTTTGCTGTTGCCTTCACAGCAGTCAGTCTGGGCAGAAATTTGGAATTTGTTCAGGATGCCTGCAATAAGTCGCTTACACTTCGTGAAAGACTTCAACACCCACCAGGGGTATTTAGCATCCACCATGGACCAGTGCTAGTAAACCAGTCATCCGGCTTAACATCCTTCCGAGAGACGGAGAACACAATGATGCCTTGCCCTGCCTGTGAAACACCAGGGTAAGAGGTTACAGTTGGGTCAAGATTGGAACCCAGGCTAGACAGCTCAAAGGTGAGTGTCGAACTATGTCGGCTATCCTGCTAGCCCCTAAAATTATCCCATTTAAAAAAAATTAAATTATGCAAGCAAAGAAATACATGAATCACATTGCACAACAATATCTGTTGATTGTGTTTACAGAGATAACAGTAGTGCCAGTCGGATGTGGCACGTCAGCTTAATCACCAAATGTTTATGAGGGAAGTAAAAAAATGCAGTTGATCAATAAAATAACTGAACTACAAGAACTATAAGATATCAAGTTAGCCTATTCACAAATTAAATGTAAAAGTTATTTGAGGGCATGCAAATTCTTTATGATGCAAAGTGCAAAAAAATGGGATAGAGGAGCTGAGGAGGAGTAGCAACAGAGAAAGAACAGTGGAGGCAGACATATATATATATATATATATATATATATATATATATATATATATATATATATATATATATATATATATATACATATACATATATGTACAGTATATATATATACATATATGTACAGTATATATATATACATATATGTACAGTATATATATATACATATATGTACAGTATATATATATATATATATATATATATATATATATATATATATATACACACACACAAGAATAAATTAAATGAGTTACGGTTGTAGCTTCTGGGCAACCTTCATGGTGACAAGCTTTTGGCCTTCCTCAATTAGAGTGAATATACATACATATGTGCACACACACACACACACACACACACACACACACACACACACACACACACACACACACACACACACACACACACACACACATACCTCCTGACTGTTATGGTGAACATTGCCACGGATTATGTCTCACACTGTAAAAACGTATAATCCGCACAGAGTAACCATCCGTCTGCCACCCAGATGAGTGTTCCTGCTAATGCAAACCATTCAACCAGAAGGCAACGTGATGTGATCGGCAGAGAAATCGACTGCTTGGTGGGTCCATTTTTCTTTGATGAGGATACAGTGACCTCAGCAATTTACATGAACATGTTGGAAGGATTCGCATTCTCGCAGATTGAAGACTTGCAAGCTGATATCATTTTTCAACAGGTCGGCACTCCCCCCTATTGAGCCTTAGTCGTTCAAGTTCTCCTGAATGAAAAATTTTCAATTCGTTGGATTTGCTGAGACGGATGAATCGCCTGACCCCACGATCACCAGCCATAACCGCCCCCCCCTCTCTCAACTACTGTGAGAAAACCACTACTCTAATTAATTCATCCAATACTGTCGCCGGACACCCAACTACAGCAACAATCCGACCACACCAACACACACGGTAGCACCTCCTGACATACAACACGCTTCTGAAACCACAAGCTGCATTATATGCGAGTACAACATCAACGTCACCCACAAACCACAATCATCCTTATGAGCACAGCTGTCAAAGCCGAAGGACCACGTGAACAAATTTGACAGAAATGACATCATCGATAGCATCCCATGTGAAGCTTGTGAAACCAAATACATTGGCCAAACATCCAAATGCTTATCCACACGGCCAACTCAACACCATCATACTGTCAGGCAACAAGACAGGTTGTCCTTGGTTGCGACACACACACACACACACACACACACACACACACACACACACACACACACACACACACACACACACACACACACACACACACACACACACAAACACACACACACACACTCTCTCTCTGATGGAATCAGACAACTATCCTTGGCACAGGATCATTAAGGGTGAGCCATGAGATTATTGTGACCTGGTACTCTTGTGAAAACTCCATCAACTGACACATCGACTTGAATCCCACGTACAAAGCACTACACAATCAATTACAATGTCAACACAAACAGCAGAGTCATTAAATTGCAAGGAAGCCTTGTGATTGGCAAGAACCTGGACCAATCCATGATACAAACTGTCCCCAACGGAACTTAACGGTGGTAGTTCAGTTACCATTACAGCACTCTTAACACCTCTGAGGAAGAGAACTAGTTTGTTCTTGAAATGTCAGGCTTTAAATTTGAATTATTTTATTGCTCAGTGTGCTACTTCTTTCTTTCACAAATATGAATCCTGAGCTGCAAATCTTTTGATATATATATATATATATATATATATATATATATATATATATATATATATATATATATATACACATACACACACACACACACACACACACACACACACACATATCAAAAACTTGCACATGCGTGCATGCCCACACACATACAGAACATTTTTAATCATTATTTTTTCTGCATAAAAAGTGTTTTTGAAGTTGGGGACTGTATTTCCTTGATATCTCTCACTCCGCTCAATCAGTCCAAGTCTTACCACATTATATACCAACCACACCATAACCCACCCCTTATGCACACCTCCCTGTCACTAATAGCATTGGTGCAACTTAGGTTCCTGCCATCCATGTCCGTTAGGCTTGCCTGGCTTTCCTGACACCCCCATTGGATGCTACTGGTGCAAATTGATTTGCTCAGATCCTGCAAAATCACTCTGAGAAGCATTTGGGAGATAAATGAACAAGTAAGATGGTATGGGCAGCTCAGGGA
>NC_140963.1:95373416-95380916 GCF_056783735.1 Eptatretus burgeri
TTTGTTGAGTGCAAAAATAAATAAATAAATACATATATTATTATAGATAAATAAATAAAAATTGAGGAAGAACACTCCGTACATTTTCTCATCACACAAGGAAAGACACTTATAAGTACTGTTTAATGAGCCACATTTAAGTGCAACACACACAGAACAATATCTACCAATAATGAGGGTCAGTCCAAAAGTTGTCATCCCTGTTGTAAATTGTTAATTTAAATCTCTACGTCTTCGTAAAATTACTCGTATACCGTTTCATTCTTTACTGATGTGTGGTAAATCTCAAGTTTCTCACACTATATGTTTTGTTTTATAAATTAAGATAAAGACATGTCATACCGAGGAGAATGATATGGTAAAGAATACATCCAAACTCTAAATAAACCAGAGAGTTCATAGAACACTTTACCTGACACAGTGTTCAAATATACAGTATACGTCCTTCAAATAAAATAAAATAATGATTTTAGAGATCGTTTGAAAAAAAATGCCCTTCCTATTCCTCCCCCCAATCTTTCAACTCGAAAGAACATAACAAAACAGCACAAACACAAATAACACTCAATAAGCAGAATATAAACTTTTTGTTTAATTTTGTTGTACAACCGTCACTGTGAGGTTGAAAGTTGACAATGCGGGCTGTTTGGTAAGCAGGCTTTAGGTATTAAGAAAATTACAGTGCGTAGAGCTCACACCACATTCCATTTCCACTCGTGGTAAATGGTGATGCCAGTGAACAATTGTCATGTGTGGTGGCCATCAGAGCTTGACACAGGCTGCCTTGAATCAAAGCGAAAAGACAAACAATAGTTCCAATAGTGCATGGTAGTGCCTTAAGCCAAACTGGAATTCCTTATCACGATAATCTTTAACACCTCGAAGAATGAGCATGTGTTTTCTTTTGGAAGAAAATAAATTCTACTTTTCACATTAAGCTCGACAACTTATTGACATGCAAACAAAACCTGGTATTATTTAAGATCACAACAAAAGCTGCTGAGATGCAGTGGAAAGGTCGCCAAAAAGTTATCAAACAGACTCACCTTCAAATGCCTCCATTTCCTTTTACAAACTCTCAAAACTATAAACTTGTCAATTACTTCATCTCTTTCTAGAAAAGAACAAAAATCTTCTGCATGATGTATCTTTGACAACTTCAAGCAACATGCTGCCTCCACCCAGCTTTGAGAACATAATTATTTTATGGCTCAAAACATCAACATTTTTCCAACTCGACTTTTCCGACTAAATCACTACTAAGAATAGCTGTTCTCACACGTTTCTCATTGACTAAGCAAAATAAAAACAAGTACATTCAAAGTACACTGCCCCCACGCCAAATAAATAAATAGCAAATCCTCCAGTGCGTGACCTCCCTGGGTGCCTTCGGCACCTGGAGATGCCACCTTGCAGCACATGGAGTCGCAATTGGGAGGGAGCAGTGTACAATAATAATTGATTAATTACATTATTAAAAGAAGTAAATAATAATCATAAAATTATTAATTTCTCAATCAATTGCTGAATAACATACCGAAACCACAACCGTTTGATCCGAATGTATAACTTTTTGAACATTAAGTAATTCATCAATTAATTGCTCAATCAATAAATCAAAAATATCCTTTATAGCCAAATCATTTGATCATGATCATGGTCATGTCCAAATATTGGCTTCCTCGCTCAAAATATGCCTGAGATATTGCAAGCATGAGAAATAAAATAATAAATAATAAATAAATCGATATAATTAAATAATTAATCAATTAATTGATTAATCAAAAAATAAATAATAACATTTTTGCCAAAGAACATCTTCACTTTTGTCCCCAAATTTCAGCTTCCAAGCTCAAAATATGGCTGAGATATCACCTGGATGAACAAACAAGAAAACTGAGTTAAAACTGAGTACTGCCTTCCTTCGGTGCCCGGCGATGGCATCATGCATAGTCTGGATATGGAATTGGGAAGAAGTAGTGTACAACAAATCTACAGAAGTATGAAAGCAAAATCCATTTGCATATCCGCATAAAGTTGTGTCAGGTGCAGTAACTGCAGTACATGCGGTGTGTGTAGTGTGCAAGGTGTGAAGAATGACGCATGAAACTCTTACCTTCCACAATAAGCTGAGAGCTCGCTTGCACATTTCCCACCTCATTCTTTGCCATGCATTGGTAAATCCCTTCATCAGATTTGATCAAGCCAAGGATGTGCAGGTTATTGTTCTAAAGAGAATGTGACATAGATGAAGGCACTTGGCACCAATATATTTCAAAGGCATTGAAGCAACATTGTTTTTGAAAGATCAGGCTAACTGAACAGGCTAAACAATTTCTTTAAATCAAGTGTAAGCATGGCACGTTTGCATGGATTTCCTGGTTTCTGATTTGAAGAAAGCACTCAGCCCAACCAGTCATTCCAGTTTTCCACTTAAGGCAAATGAGGTACACCCAACACGACAAGGTGTTTTTATAAATAAAAGATAAATTTATATATTTTATTCCTAATTGCATACACAGTCCAGTAAACCCATAAATATCATGGGTTTCGCTTTCGCAATTTTGACCAATCGTGAGCAACTTCTCTGTATTCCTTTTTTTGTGATTGCAGGGCATAATTTTGACCATTCACAGTTTATGAGCTGAGTTGTGTAATTGTTTGCATCCAAATGGGTGGTGAAAGTGCTCCCAAAAGTATTAAAGCGTCATTCCAGTGACCCGAATATTTAAAGGATGGAAAGAGACCTTAATGTTTGGGTTGAAGACAAAACGCAGGAAAAAGTGCCTTTGAGTGGACTGGTGAAAAGAGAGAAAGCATTGCACATCTCCAAACATTTTGCAGGAGGCTTCCTTGAAGAATAATATTGCACATCCACACAATCAAGTTCACCAGGGAAGCAGAATTGGCAGACCATGTTGCTATGGAGAGTTACCCACCACAGCTAAACAAACGAATCGAGCATCGACAAGAAGAGGATGAGGCTGAAGAAGGTCTTTAACGTTTATTATTCTGGAAGGATGCCAGGATGCCATCCAGTACTTTCCTATCCAAGCAGAAGTGGAATGTATTTTTATATCCAAGTCTTGTGTTTTTACATGTTTATTTGAATGATTACATGTTTACATAGCATACACAACACATATACAGGTAATCGTCGACTTACGACCTATGCGACTTACAACGGTTCAACTTTACGACAAGAATGCTCCGCGTCTCCGCTCACTCAGACTGCTCAGTTTCTGCCCCAGCGCCCGCCATTGCAAGCGTGTTAGCGTGGTCTCAAGATGTCATCCCCAATATGTCTACCAAGAGGAAATTATCTTTGTCTACTCCTCAAACTGCCAAGAAGGAAAGAAAGGCCATTGATCTCGCCACGAAAATGCAGGTGATCAAACAGTATGAAGGAGGAAAGAAAGTGAATGCGATCGCACGTAATCTTAAGTTATCACACTCAACTGCGTCGACCATTTTGAAAGAAAAAAGAAAGGATTTGTGAAGCTGTGAAAAGTTCTGCACCCATGCGATCGACAATTATAATCGTGAAATTTACGAGGAGAAAAAGAAACAAACCATTCAGACAAAGCTCACAATGTTGACGAAAAAACAACTCCGGCTACCCCGAGCTGATAACATCGACGATCCACAGCCAAGCACGAGTGACCAAGAACATGTTTTGTATTTTTTGCAGTTTAGTATGTTTTTGCAAATAGCCTGGTGTGTTGGCGCAGTGGTTAGGGCAGCGGCTTGGGATCCAAAAGGTCCTGAGTTCAAGCCCCGTTGGGCCACTGAATTAATACACCAGGGGGTTGACTCAGCCTGTCATCCTTCCGAGGTCGGCGAAATGAGTACCAGTATACTGGGCCGGTGTATACCCCGGTTAAAATAGGTGTACTATATCCCTGTGTCGTAAGAGGCGACCAGGGTTGCGTCAGGAAGGGCATCCGGTGTAAAACCTGTGCCAAATCACTATGCGGATCATTCGGATGATCCGCTGTGGCGACCCCTAACGGGAGCAGCCGAAAGAAGAAGAAGAAGAAGAGTATGTTTTTGCAAATACAGTATTAAACCAATTGTACTGTAGTGGTGCAGTGTTTGACTTGAACAAAGAAAATGTTAATAAAATATGACTTACAGATGATTATTATATAATTATACAATATAATATACATACGGAAATTTTTGCATAGGCCTGGAACACTATAAATAGGCCTGTACACTATAAATAAAGCTGAAAATAAAGGTTGGCCGACTTACGACCAAATCGACTTACGACCGATCGTCGGAACTGATCGCGGTCGCAAGTCGACGACAACCTGTATACAATATATATATGTATATATATATATATATATATATATATATATATATATATATATATATATATTGCATGAAAAAAAAAAATATATATATATTGCATGAAAAAAAAAAATATATATATATATATATTGCATGAAAAAAATATATATATATATATATATTGCATGAAAAAACATATATATATATATATATTGCATGAAAAAAAAAATAAAATATATATATATATATATATATATATATATATATATTGCATGAAAAAAATATATATATATATATATATATATATATATATATATATATATATATATATATATATATATATATATATATATATATACATATATACATATATATATATATATATATATATATATATAGACATACATACATACATACATACAGTGGGGAGAACAAGTATTTGATACACTGCCGATTTTGCAGGTTTTCCCACTGACAAAGCACGTAGAGGTCTGTAATTTTTATCATAGGTACACTTCAACTGTGAAAGACGGAATCTAAAACAAAAATCCTGAAAATCACATTGTATGATTTTTAAATAATTAATTTGCATTTTATTGCATGAAATAAGTATTTGATCACCGACCAACCAGTAAGAATTCCGGCTCTCACAGACCTGTTATATTGTCTTTAAGAAGCCCTCCCATTCTCCACTCATTACCTGTATTAACTGCACCTTTTTGAACTTGTTATCTGCATAAAAGACAGCTGTCCACACTCAATCAATCAGACTCCAACCTCTCCACAATGGGCAAGACCAGAGAGCTGTCTCAGGACATCAGGGACAAAATTGTCGACTTGCACAAGGCTGGGATGGGCGACAGGACAATAGGCAAGCAGCTTGGTGAGAAGGCAACAACTATTGGCGCAATTATTAGAAAATGGAAGAAGTTCAAGATAACAGTCAATCTCCCTCGGTCTGGGGCTCCATGCAAGATCTCACCTCGTGGAGCCTCAATGATCATGAGAAAGGTGAGGGATCAGCCCAGAACAACATGGCAGGACCTGGTCAATGACCTGAAGAGAGCTGGGACCACAGTATCAAAGAAAACCATAAGTAACACACTACGCCGTCATGGATTAAAATCCTGCAGCGCACGCAAGGTCCCTCTGCTCAAGCCAGCACATGTCCAGGCCCGTCTGAAGTTTGCCAATGACCATTTGGATGATCCAGAGGAGGAATTGGAGAAGGTCATGTGGTCTGATGAGACCAAAATAGTGCTTTTCGGTTTAAACTCCACTCGCCGTGTTTGGAGGAAGAAGAAGGATGAGTACAACCCCAAGAACTCCATCCCAACCGTGAAGCATGGAGGTGGTAACATCATTCTTTGGGGATGCTTTTCTGCAAAGGGGACAGGACGACTGCACAGTATTGAGGGGAGGATGGATGGGGCCATGTATCGTGAGATCTTGGCCAACAACCTCCTTCCCTCAACAAGAGCATTGAACATGGGGCGTGGCTAGGTCTTCCAGCATGACAACGACCCAAAACACACAGCCAGGGCAACTAAGGAGTGGCTCCGTAAGAATCATCTCAAGGTCCTGGAGTGGCCTAGCCAGTCTCCAGACCTGAACCCATTAGAAAATCTTTGGTGGGAGCTGAAAGTCTGTGTTGCCCAGCGACAGCCCCGAAACCTGAAGGATCTGGAGAAGATCTGTATGGAGGAGTGGGCCAAAATCCCTGCTCTAGTCTGTGCAAACCTGGTTAAGAACTTCAGGAAACGTCTGATCTCTGTAATTGCAAACAAAGGTTTCTGTACCAAATATCAAGTTCTGTTTTTCTGATGTATCAAATACTTATTACATGCAATAAAATGCAAATTAATTATTTTAAAATCATTCAATGTGATTTTCAGGATTTTTGTTTTAGATTCCGTCTTTCACAGTTGAAGTGTACCTATGATAAAAATTACAGACCTCTACGTGCTTTGTAAGTGGGAAAACCTGTAAAATCAGCAGTGTATCAAATACTTGTTCTCCCCAGTGTATATAAAATATATATATATATATATATATATATATATATATATATATATATATATATATATATATATATATATATATATATATATACATAGATATACAGTCATCCCCCATTTATCGCGGGGGTTATGTTCCAAGCCCCCCCGCGAGAAGTGAAAATCCGCTATGAATGGACGCCTCCCCCCAAAATGCCTATTTTTTTTATAAACGCGGTGTATAAACACGATTGGGTTTGATTTATATCGAGTGATTATTAAACGCTGGGACGTGTGTAAACAAGATTGGGTTTTATTTATATCGAGTTATTATTAAATGCTCGGTGGTGTATAAACACGATTGGGTTTGACTTATCGAGTGAATATTAAACGCTGGGCGGTGTATAAACACGATTGGGTTTTATTTATATCGAGTGAATATAAACCTTCCTCTGGCACTTCGGTTCCTTGCCAGAAGCCTGAGAAGGTGCAGGGCGTTGGGGCGACATCGTGGGGCTTGGAGAAAAAACGTATAAAATATTTGAAGTTCACAAGCGAAACTTTGTCTCGTGCGTTGTGTGACTGGTCGAGCGCCATGCGTTATAATTTATTGCTTATAATAATTTATATTTTATATATTATTACCGCGATGTACCGGGGTAATCCACAGAAAAAAAATTAGTAAGGTTCCAAGGGAAAAACTGCGATGAAGCGGGGCGCGATAGGTGAACCGCGATATCGCGGGGGATTACTGTTTTTTTGTGAATATATATATATATATATATATATATATATATATATATATATATATATATATATATATATATATATATATATATATATATATATATATATATATATATATATATATATATATATATATACACACACACATACACTACTGGTCAAAAGTTTTAGAACAACCGCATTTTTCCAGTTTTTATTTAAATTTAAGCAGTTTAATGTTTCAATGTACTCTGAAATTAAAGCATAAAACAAATAAACAATTGGAGATAAAAAAGAAATCATGGAATCGTTTTGTGGAAAAAAATTAAAATTTAATTTTTGACTCATCAAAGTAGTCACCTTTTGCAGCTAAAACAGCCAAACATACTCATGGCATTCTTTCTGCAATGGAAATGAAATATTGTTCGGAAAGTTCTTCCCAACACTGTTGCAGAAGTTCCCACAAATGTGTTGCACA
>NC_140963.1:95398416-95488416 GCF_056783735.1 Eptatretus burgeri
CAAGGATTTAATCTCCCGAAAGCCTGTGCTATCAGCGAACACTCCATCGTCAACTCTTCCGCCCCAAGTATCCACTTTGCCTCATCCCCTTCACCAGCTCCTACTCCCCACATCCACCCCCACCCCTTTCTCCAACCACTGTTTTACCCCCAGCATTTCAGAATATACTGCCTCACAAACTGACGGAAAGCTTTCTCAAGGGCCCACAATTTTTCTCAATCACACAACTGCGACTGATCAAAGCACTCGGCAGTGGCGCATGGAATGCATGACAATTACACAGGGGCCTTTTGTTCCAACCACAACCATTATCGTGAAATTGATTGATACAGTGCCACTGACAAACAAACAAGCAAACGTGCATACATTCTGTGGAATCTTTCATGAAGAAAAAAATGTTGTATTCCTTTGTAAGACTCCGTTAAATTAATTTTTTTTAATCTTCTTGCATAACACTTTCATTGTGAAAGACGTACTGTATTTGATTTTTTTGTTTAATTACAATCACCAGGAAAACTCTGTGGCCATGAACATGAGGCAAGATAAACATCACGGTCTTTACATGTGGAATGAGGATGCCCCAAACATGACTGAGGTTTTGAGGCGACTTAGTCCAGAGGCCTTTGTGGCAGGAAATTTCACACATGGGCATATAATTGTGCAAATGGAGCATAACTGACCCATTTGTTAACGTCACATACTACAGAAGTAATGTTCCAGTCAAATCCGTGCAGAATCGTCCCTGAAACGAAAACAGCACATTTGGTATCTTCAAGTTCTCATGAACACCAAAACAAACATACATGGCATCCATGCTGCTCGTAAACTGTACGTACCAAGGACGGTCAGTGTAGCCTCCCTCCGCAGGCTGTCATCACCCTCATCCATCGTACAAGTATACAACCCCGCATCATTCTCTTCTACCCCTGTGATCAGCAGAGCACCTCCACCGATGAAATTCATCCGCTTGCTGCAACACCCCGCACACATCACTCCGCATACGGTTTCTGGTTTGTTTTTTTTACACCAAATTCAATTTTTGGTAATCAAAGAAGAGCCTTCCTTTAATTACACTGAACAACAAAAATTTTTTACTGGAGATGTGTAAAGTGATTTAGACTAATTTGGGTACGCTGATTTCAAAAATCATAACCGTTTTGCTGTATCACGTCAGGATTTTCAGTAACAGAAATATTCCCATTGCCTAGAAGTCAGGATTTCAATGAAATTTACAAAAATTCATTTATTCATTTATTTCATCATGAATGCTTCAAAATTATAGAAATTACAGAAAAACTCCACTAGAATGTAATTAAAAATGCTTTAGGCATTTGGCTTTGCGTTTGTGCTGCTCTGTGTCAGTTTCAAGATGCAGGAACCAGCAGAAATCGCCCATCATGTTCGGGTTGTGCCGCCCTTGGTAACGCGTCTCCATGAGTGAAATCTCTTGGTGGAATCGCTCGCCGTGCTCGTCCGAGACTGCTCCCAAGTTGTCAGGGAAGAAGTTCAAGTGCTGGTGTAGGAAATGGATTTTCAGGGACATCCTGGAGCCAAGTTTCCTGAAGGACTCCAGCAGCTGCTGCACTATTTCTTCATAGTTGTCCGCGCGCTCGTTCCCCAAGAAGTTGTCCGTCACAGCTTTGAA
Source organism: Eptatretus burgeri (assembly GCF_056783735.1). NCBI lineage: Eukaryota > Metazoa > Chordata > Myxini > Myxiniformes > Myxinidae > Eptatretus > Eptatretus burgeri. Next base: position 95,400,062 of record NC_140963.1, read on the forward strand.
GCTCCTCCACGCTGCCAGCTCTTTGGGGTTTAGAGTTGTCGGAAAAGTTTCGTCCTTCATAATCTGTCGGATTTGCGGTCCAACAAAGACACCAGCCTTGATCTTGGCCTCCGACAAGGTGTTGCCAAACTTTTCCTTGAGGTATAAAAACCCACGCCCATTCAGATCTATTGCCCGTACAAAACTTTTCATCAAGCCGAGCTTTATGTGGAGTGGTGGAAGGAAAACCTTGGCTGGGTCGACAAAGGGCGACATGCTTCACGTTGTGTCGACCAGGTACATGCTCTTTTCGCTCTTCCCAATCTTTCTCTTCGTCCAGTGATTCTTGTCGTCTCTGCTGTCCCAGAGACAAAGGAAGCACATGTATTTCGTGTAGCCTGACTGCAGCCCGAACAACAGCGCCACCACTTTCAAGTCTCCGCAGATGTGCCAGTTGAAGTCATTGTACTTGATGGAATCAAGCAGCTGCCGCATAGTCTCATAGGTCTCTGTCATGCCGAACGCGTGAGCCAGTGGGACTGATGGTTTCTCGTTGCCATTGTGGAGCAAAACAGCCTTCAAGCTGTTCTTCCCCGAGTCGATGAAGAGGCGCCAGTCTGCAGGATCGTGATCACACCCAAGTTCTTTCAACAGACCGTTGATGTCACTGCAGAATGTCATCGTGTCTTCCATCTCAAAGAACTCAGCCATGTCTCTGTGACGTGCTCTGAACAAGGATATCTTGGTGTTAGGTTCAAGTAGATTCCACTGCTGCAGCCTTGATCCAAGCAGCTCTGCCTTCGCCTTTGACAGCGAGAGATCTCTTACAAGATCATTTAAGTCTCCCTGGTTCAGAAGGTGTGATTCTTGAGTGTCGGGTTCAAAAGGTTCATCATCACCATCCTCTTCACCACTGCTTACAGCTATGTTCTGATCAGCTGGAGGTGTTGGAACGGGGTTCTCGTCATCATGAGGCACAGGTTTACGAGCAGAGACGCAGTCAGCGTACTTGATGTGACCTTTATTCTTCTTGTTGAAGCCGGCGATGCTTGTGCAGCAGAAATAACAATCATCATGATGATTCTGCGGCTCACGCCATATCATGGGCACCGCAAATGGCATGCTCGCGCGCTTGCCCACCAACCACTGAGTCAAGGTTGTGTGACAGCTTGTGCAGCAGATGTGTGGTGCCCAGCTCTGTTCTTGATCCCCCACCTTACACCCGAAGTAGTGAAAGTAGGCGGCCTTCATTTTCACTGCTGTAGATATACTTCGCTGTTGATCTTTTTTGGTATACCGACCACAGACATAACAGAAGTTGTCAGGATGATTGGTACAGGAACGCCTACTTATCTTTATCTGAAAGAAAGAAATATAACACAAGTTAACAACAATTGTACGAAATAGACATGTTAAAGACATATGTAAATTTCATTGAAATCCTGACTTCTAGGCAATGGGAATATTTCTGTTCCTGAAAATCCTGACGTGATACAGCAAAACGGTTATGATTTTTGAAATCAGCGTACCCAAATTAGTCTTAATCACTTTACACATCTCCAGTAAAAAAAATTTTTTGAAATTTGTTGTTCAGTGTTATATGAGGTCATCCCCTTTGGTATACTTTTCTATTACCAAATGGCCCTTGTTATACAAATTTTTATTTTCAATTACAGGGCTGTCGTAGTCATATTTTGTGCTGGTTTGTAAGGAGTTTTTAACATTTTTATTGCAATTTCTCTCCATCTTTTTCTTATTCTTCCTCTTCTTGTTACTATTATCTCCCAAATTATTTAATTATCATTGCATTAGGTGGATGGTACCATCAAAGAAATTGCGATATCTAATAAATAAGGACACCAAGCCAACCAAGATCATGTGGAACACACCTCGGATTTATGTCATGCCCATTATGAGTCCAGTTAACTTTTGGTCTTGGGTGTGCGCTTGCAACACATTCAAAATGTGCCTCCCCACCCTTGGAAACAGTGATGTCCTCTGGTTCAAGCAGGAAACCAGGTGCACGGTCAGGACCAGGCTCTGAAAGCACAAATAAAAAGTAGTGTTACAAGTAAGATGGATATTTTGGGGCTGGACTAGTGACCGCAAATATTGGGCCACAACCACATATTCCTTCGAAGATTCAATATATTCTCCGTTGAAGGTCAGCCTGTGATGCTGCCTTTTTAAAATCAAATTTCTTTGAGAATTTGAAGGCGTGTCGGGATTGCAGCTTCAAGGACTAGGTTAGAGCCTCTGGTGTGACTAGATACAGCTACAGCAGTTCGGACAGATTTCATGCAGCTCAAAGCAAGATGGGGAGTTGAAGCATGTAACAGCAAGTTCAACACAGAATTATAAACATCGCCAGGACATTCCAATTTATTAGACGGTGTTACATCAGTGTGTGGGCAGCTGTAATTCACAAGCAAATTGTATTTTATGATTCAATATGACATTCAACCCGTGAATACCAGGACCTTGTCATTTCCTGCAAAAAGGATTTCCCTTTGGTGTCTGTGTCCAGTCAACACTATCCACCCATCCATCCATTGGGACCACACTCTATGCAGAGCGTTGGTGCTGCCTAACCGGTCTCTCCTTGGCTATTGGGCACAATTCTGGACAGGTCGCCACTCCGACACAGGATACCAGCATGCTAGCACTCATTTTGCCAACCTCAGAAGGATGACAGGAAGAGTCAACCCCACCTGGTATTAATTCAACAGAGAAAGTGTTATTTGAACTCAGGATCCTAGGATCCCAAGCCCACTACCCAAACTATTAAGCCAACACCAGGCATAGTCAACACTATGGTACACATCAAGTTTTGAATCGTAAGCCACTGCATTATTTCGGCACCCAAAGAAGCATTGGAGGTAGAGGGATAGATGGATATTGGCAGGACTGTTAACTTAGGTATGGTTGAGTGATTGTATACAAGTATAACCATATTAATTGTATGAGGGTCACACAAAAAGTGAATGTGTTGCCATTGTTTGTTCATCCTTCATCTTAAAACCATCTTCACCCACTTCTCAGCCACCCATGAAAAATAGTGATAAATTGAATGAATGTAGTGTTGAATAAGCGCAGGCATGGTGGGCCAAATGGCGTTCTTCTGTGCCGAAGTTCCTTGCATATCCTTGTAGCACGAACATGTTTTAAAACTGCAGTGATCACACTAATCTCCAAAGAAACACTGTGGGTTTTCCCTGAACTGAATACACACCCTGCATGAAAACGTGTATCAAACGGTAGAAATATAAGGAGAGCAGTAATTACAAAAAAAAAAAAACACAAAAAGTGCCGAGTATGCCTTTTCATGCAGACCGATGCATTTTGATGATTTAAGTTTCAAATTTCAACCCAAATGCCTTAACATTTTGCCCTCAAAGCCTTCTTGTAAAGGTGAGAGAAATCTTGTGAAAAATATATTATTACTCTCCTGCCTGGAGACACAGGAACAGTAAAAATCCAATAAAGGGGAATTCTCAGAGCTGAGTTGAATGCTTCCAAGAATAAATCAAACAATATTTAGTTTGCACCGTTTTCAGCACGATATTGCAAACCACATAATAAAACACGTAAATACAACTGAGATGCAGGCAAAACAATTTCATTCATTATTCATTTACCAAGGACCATACATCTCTAACGCAGATATTCTCATTGTCTCTGCCATGCCCATTTCATTTGCGAACGTTCTTGGAGAAAAGGATTGACAATAAGGCATTATAAAATCCCTTGCTTTCAGGAAATCTCACAAAACCGGCACGGTTGGACCAGGCAACAGGCACATACCTGCCTTGACGCTCAACTCAGCTTGGTCACTCGATCGATTGCCACCCAGCCCTTCAGCCAAACAGCGATAGTTACCGCCGTCGGATGACTTCACGCTGTTGATCAGCAGCGATCCACTTGGCAGTATGACCAAGCGGTTTGAGTTGTTGAGCTCTGCCAGGTCAAGTGGAATACCGTCCTTTTCCCAAAGAACTTCAGGTTTGGGTTCTGCTTCAGCAACGCAAGACAATACCGTAGCATCACCTTCAAACACGCTCATTGATTTGGGTTCTGTTTTCAGTCGCACTTGGCCTAAAGAAAAGCAGAAAGAATCATTTTAACCTTGCAGAATGCACTGGGAATATATTTGCATTCAATAAGAGATTGGATCACGTCTTGGAAATAAACTCACCCGAAATGCAACGTTGCATCGAATAACAAATCGGCTTAAGTTGGATTGGCCGCTCCTTTTATATGCTGTGCATGGGTGTCACGTGATGATCGTTTGCAGCGAATGGCACATGATGTGCTATTGAGTGTCATGTGACCTTTTCTGCTTACATGACAGACGACGGAGAACATCCCCAAGTGTCCGGTTCCACGCATGTCATAAATTGAAGTGAAGGCCTCACTTATTGTTGAGCATTCACCTGCACAGCATATAAGAGCGGCCAAACCAACTGAGGCCATTGTCAGCTGAAGCCGATCAGGTAATCGGCACAACGTTACATTTCGAGCGAGGTAATTTCCAGTACTTGATCCAATCTTTTTTCATTACGTTTCACTGAATGAACCATAACTTTCATTAATATACTTGCATTAATTTCCAGTAAAAGACAATCTTATAGTTTATGGTGTTGAATAATAAATTTCCTGTTTCAACAGGAGATAAACCTTCATATTAATCTGACACAAACCATATAATCCGAGTATTTTTATTTTGTATTTAAAGTCGATACTCAGGGAAGAGCTAGAACACAAAAAAGAAAACTAGATAATTCATAGAACACCTTACCCCACGCAGTACAGATAAAAAAAGGACAGGGGCAGGGCCTGTGAGTGGCGAATTTGATTGGCCAAGATAATGAAAAATGCTGCAATATTTTGTCCAAGCTCTGCTAACGGAAAGGTTTCTGAAAGTACTAACAAGGCAATTTGTGTTCTACAGTGTTCAAGTGTGTAATTAAATTTAAATAAAATAAAAAAAATGTAAAAGATGGAGTAAATAAAGAAATAAATAATCAAGATTTCAGAAATTTACCACCATTGATGCAGTGTCTTTAATACCACCCTATTTAACACGTTTCATTCGTGATTTGTGCCTGTTGTTTGTGTCCTCTATAACATCCCTATTTAACACGTTGCATTAGTGATTCATGCCTGCTGTTTGTGTCCTCTATAACATCCCTATTTAAAACATTGCATTCGTGATTTGTGCCTGTTGTTTGTGTCCCCTCTAACATCCCGATTTATTAACACGTTGCATTAGTGATTCATGACTGCTGTTTGTGTCCTCTATAACATCCCTATTTAACACATTGCATTAGTTATTCATGCCTGCTGTTTGTGTCCTCAATAACATTCCTATTTATAAACACATTGCATTCGTGATTCGTGCCTGCTGTTTGTGTCCTCCATAACATCCCTATTTAACACATTGCATTAGTTATTCATGCCTGCTGTTTGTGTCCTCAATAACATTCCTATTTATTAACACATTGCATTCGTGATTCGTGCCTGCTGTTTGTGTCCTCTATAACATCCCTATTTAACACGTTGCATTAGTGATTCGTGCCTGCTGTTTGTATCCTCTATAACATCCCTATTTAACACATTGCATTAGTTATTCATGCCTGCTGTTTGTGTCCTCAATAACATTCCTATTTATTAACACATTGCATTTGTGATTCGTGCCTGCTGTTTGTGTCCTCTATAACATCCCTATTTAACACATTGCCTTAGTGATTCGTGCCTGCTGTTTGTGTCCTCAATAACATTCCTATTTATTAACACATTGCATTAGTGATTCGTGCCTGCTGTTTGTGTCCTCTACAACATCCCTATTTAACACGTTGCATTAGTTATTCATGCCAGTTGTTTGTGTCCTCTATAACATCGTTAAAAACAGTAAGTTTTCTGGTTAGAATGATTTTCAATTTTGTTTGACTGCCAGACAGACAGACCAAAAACTATTATCTCACTCTCTATGCATGTGTAATTGGCAGAAATTCAGACACAAAGTACCGCTAAACTACAGGTTCGTTTTCTGATTCATGATCCGATTTGTGTTCAAAACATAACATTTAATTGAAATCAAGTTGTTCCTCGATCATAAACAGACGTTTGTGGACAGACAGAGTAACCAATTTTTTTCCCCCTGAGTGCAGTCATCCATGCCCATGTACAGTTTGGTTGTTATATCAGGTTTCATCTAAATGCAGACCTGTGCAATCTGATGAAAAAAATAGTTTATTCTACATTATACTACAGTCGGATTATCAAAACATGATTACTAAATAGAACTAGAAAGTATCTCAAAATCCAAAGCCCGTTCACGTCCACTTTGTACTCAAACTAAACTTGAGGAAACGACAGTTTAAAAAAATTGTACGATATTCATTTCTGTTCTCCACAATCTCATAATAAAGGTTTGTTGAAGATTTGATGACAAAAGCTCAATTGGAAATATGTTATGGCTTGGACATACACACTGAATCTCAATGGTAAACAAGGATTTTGATTTAAACATTTATGGCTGGTCTACCACTTCACCGATGACATCATTATTACAGTCATTTATTTCCTAATGGGAGTAGAATGAGATGTGCAAAGTTTAAAATTTTTACAATCAGCAGTTTCAGAGATATAACGTTTTAATATTTTGTATTTAATTCAAAATGGCTGCCATACCACATGACCAATGACACCCCATTTATCATTAAAATATTCTCCATGGGGGGTCACTCCTTCCATGAAAAATGTCAATCGACCAAGTGGTTGCTGAGAAAAAAAAATAGAGAAAAAAAAGCCAAAAAGGGTCGAATAATAATAATAACGATAATAACAATATTAATAATAATGAAAATTATTTTGACAAAATTAAGAATTTGCCTTCTCCACATTCTAATACTAAAGCTTTGTTGAAAATTTGATGACAAAAGCTCAAATAGTAAAAACGTTACGGTCCGGACAGACACACAGAAGTCCATGAAGGTATAACATCAAGAATGGCAAAACACGTGCCATGCACCTTTGCTTGATACCTTTGGGATTTACAACAGTTGAAAAAAAGAAATGGATTGCTTAATCTTTCTATTGATATAAATACAAGGCTAAAATATTCTTTTGCCAGCAAATGGATAACAAAGAAAACCAGCAGGTCATTGTCCTCATTTGCTTCATTATCAAGTACCATACTGTATGTAGGGCCTCAGTACTAATGGAATCATTCTCATGGCATGGCTTGAAAATTTTCCCAAACAAGTGCTAAGAAAGATTTGCTAACTGGTGTGAGAAGAAAGGTAAAGTGACATTTTTGGTGTGAGTCCGACTTCAAAGTAAGGAAGCTCTTCATTTCTCTGGTTGAGAAAATCCGTTGTACTTACGTTTCCACTAACGCAGACTGACTATTGTTTCATAAAGACGAGTGTTCGGTCAAGGTGAGGATTACATTGGGTAGTTTGTCACTGCCTTCCCAGAGATAAACAGGGCAGGGATTTGAAACTTGGCCAAGGTGCTTGCTATAACCAAATACTCTTCGTTGAAGCATACTGGGTTATTTTGATATTCATCAGCTAATGCCATAAGATAGTCATAGCTCATAGATGATGGCCATAGTTCCCCCAACTTAATATCCATCCAAAAGATGATGCACTTTGTGATGCAACACCATGCCTGTGACGTACCAATCTGAATGTTTGTAGTCAGGCTGAGAATTGAACCCAGAAAAGACAGCTCAAGGTTTACTGCACTATCTCTGTATCATCCTGCACGATATCATGGTCCTAAACCTGTGAATCGAATGTCAAATAGAAAGTACCATGATGTGAATTTTCTACCGGAAAGAACGTATATTGTATCCAGCAGTTTCAGAGGCTTGAAAACAGAGGCCTGAAAACCACAACCCCAGCAGGGTTTTTACAACATAAGTGAAATCATTAATCCAGTCTGGCTCGAATGGCTATGGATATATATTCTACTCCTGCAAGGAGGGAAATGAGAGTTCAGACACTTGCTATTGAAGTTCAAAAGTTGCTCATGAAAGAAAAAAAAAACTTCTGACATACACAAGTATTAATTATACTCACAGTTAGGTGCGCCGCAAGGTACCACCTATCTTTGCATTCAGCATTCAGATTAATTTTGCTCGCATTGAGCATGAGTATTTGTTTCAGGAGACTTAATGGGCATCATGGTTGCCCTTCATAGCCGAAAATGGCTGTTCAATGGGAATGCTAATTTGTTTATAGTGGAGGAGCTGAGCTGAACCAGACAGTAACCACACTCTCTCTGAGATAGCAAGTGGGATATCCTAGTGTTAAGGAGTAGTCCAAGAAGGCCAGACCACTTGCTCTTGCAGTCTGGCAATAATTTGTAATTTGTTGAGGCTGCTAACGATGACTCGCTTAACTCTTCGCAAAGGACACCGTGGGTTCTTCAACATCAACCAACGACCATTGTTGGCAGACAAGTCCTTAACGAACATCCGAGGGACAGCGCATACATTGATACGTAACCCTGCATGCAAAATGACAGGACGACAGTTTATAACTGGGTGAAGATTCAAACCAAGGTGAGACAGCTCAAAGGTGTGTGTGTGTGTGTGTGTGTGTGTGTGTGTGTGTGTGTGTGTGTGTGTGTGTGTGTGTGTGTGTGTGTGTGTGTGTGTGTACCTCTAAGCTATCCTGCCAGCTGATTAGTAGTAATAATAATGGTAAAGGTAGTAGATAAGAGCAATAATTTCTCGACAGATGCACAATTTGCAGCTCCCAAGACAATGCTGACATTGACTAATGACATTGTGATTTCTTGTAGTTTTACAAATGACCATTTTGCTGGAGGACTGGTATTTAATGGCGCCAAGGAAAACGAAATCATGACCAGTCAGTTCCAAATATTCCACCAATTTTGACTGGTCGCCTGGCATGCTTTGCAACAATCAAGCTTTACTAGTCATTTCTTAACAGGAAAATATAGTTGGCAATCAATCCTGTCTTTACAAAGCAAATTCTGCAAAATAGAAAAAGGATGTTATAACATTTTAAGAAAGAGTGGTTTGTGCTGCCCTGCAAGCACTCTCGACACTGTAGTAATGGGTAGTGCTTGGCCAAGTCAAGGCAGAAAATGAACCCAGGTTATGTGGCTCCGTGCCCCTGCTGTGAGACTATAACGTTGCATCGGGAGCAGCCAGGATGCCGGGAGCATGAGCGAGGGTTCAGGCACTGCGGAGATGGAACGCATGGGTCGTGTAAAGAGAGAGGGGCACAGGGGAGAGGTCATATTTCACAAGGGGTGGTGTGGGTAATGCATGGAATTCATTTCATGGTGGGACAGTGGGGAATGAAGAGAGACATCTCGGATTACGCAGGGCAGGAGGTGAGACGGGTGAGGGTACACGATACATCCAGGAGGTTTCAGGGCGGGTACATCACCAGTTACACAGTTATGCACACAAAGAATCAGCGCAGGGTGAAAGATCTGTGTAAATGCCTCTTCAACCATGCTTGACTGCACGTCCGGCATGCACTCGTCTCATCACTGGGACACTTATTTGTTGAAAGAGCAGACCTTAAGGCCGTCACTATGGTGATATGAGTATATTATCCGACAAGTAAACTATGGGGAAGATAATAATTAAAGTTCAAAAACTAAGAATTGCCCGATCTGGAAATTGTCAATTTTTTTTTCCTTCACATCATCATCGACAAATGGGCCATTAAGTTACAAGTGTATCTTCAGTTCACTTCCAAGAATTTTATTTATTTATTGATGCAGCCATTTCTTGTCCATGATTGGGCAAAACATCTGTGATGGCACATGTGCATGTCACAGTCTTTGTGAGATTAATTTCCCAGCAGGCGAAGCGAGGCGATACACAGAGGAAGGGCGGTTGGGCAAACCGGCGAGAGAGTGCATGATGAATAGACGTGCCATGTATGGGGTGGTGGGTGCTGGGAGACGAGGGGCTCATCGAGAGCCAGTGCACACATTCTCGCCGCACCCCGCCGTGCTTGGTTAAGAAGGCAGGCTTACAAAGAGTGAGGGGGAGTGAGGAACGGAAGCATGTGAGATCTGAATGTAATTCTAAACAATACGGATGGTTCATTATACTGCGTGGCAGACATTACTCTTAAAATCTAATATACAGTTTAAGGCAGACAAATTGGATGCATTTTTATCCGCGTGCATATGAATTGGGACGACATAATAAAATGCATTAATGTGAGGCCAATACATACAGGCAAACTGGAGGCATACCACTCATCTGCTTGCGAGAGGTGAAAGCACAAAGGTTTGACAAACTGCATGTATGAGCAAATAAAAAATATAAATTGGGCAGGTTGAGGGCAAAAAACAATGATGGAAAGCAGCAGAGAGAGAGAGAGGGTGGGAAGTATCAGTGGGGGGCAGAAAACAATGGAGGGGGTGGAAGCCACAGAAGGGGTGCCAAGCAGCAGGGAGGTAGCAGAGAGCATATGGGAAGGGTGGAGGGTATATTAGTGGGGGCGTTGATGCGGGGGGTGAGAAGGAGGCAATGGAGAGCGGCAGAGAGGGAGGGTGGAGAGTGTTAAAGAAAGACAAGGAGCTATACATTATGGAAAGGCATAGAGAGCATCAAAGAGCTGGTAAAAAATAATTTGCAAGACAATGTAGGTGCAAGTAAATTGAGGTGCTGTGCAGTTGTCTCATTCTCATATAAATTAGGGAATGAAGTAGCGTCAGTAGTTTGAAGTTTGATGGTGAAGTAAATGTAACACGATCATGAGGTTTTGAGATTTATATCTAGTGCATGAATCCAATAATTAAAAATAGCTTCAGAAATAATGAAAAAAAACGAAAATAAATGGAAAAAACAAAAATAACAAAGCCTGTTGAGCTATTTGGCATCCCCATTTGAACCCATGCTTAATGGTTAGGGTGGTGGGCTTGGGATCCTGGGATCCTGAGTTCAAATCCCCCTCGGCTGTTGAATTAATACCAGGTGGGGTTGACTCTGCCTGTCATCCTTCCGAGGTTGGCAAAATGAGTGCCAGCATGCTGGTATCCTGTGTCGGAGTGGCGACCCGTCCAGGATTGTGCCCAATGGCCAAGGAGACTGCTTAGGCAGCACCAACGCTCTGCACAGAATATGGTCCCAATAGATGGATGGATGGCTGGATGGATGGATTTGAACCCATGGCTCATTGTGCTGGCAAACTAGGTTCAAATCTCTTAAAATACAAGTATTTGTCTCCCGTCTACTTCTACACTTGTAATTCAAGTGCAAATACAATGATGTTTCCTATTTTCATTATCTTGCATATCAGATTATGTACCTTGATGCTTAAACACTGTAGGCACGTCGGGGAAGAAACAATAACAACACAAACCTTACCTCCTCATCAGAAATTCACTATCCTATAAACCTCACTGCATCAAACTTTCCCCATGGTGTCATCAATGGCTGGACATGTTTCACACATCCTCAACCTAAAACAACTAATGAACAACAAAACAACCTGAGAGTGCTATGGGATGCAATGTCATACTTATGACATCCGCACAATTGCAGGTTTGAGCTTTACTCTCAAATTTTCTTCCTTCACTCCATCCTTTGTTGCCAAGAGGGCAGTATATATACCTGTTGTTATAACAGCTGAGTTCAGTATTATACAGTCAGCAAATGTTCCTTCAACCAAAAAAAACTGGTAACAACTCCCATGGAGGGTTAGCTACTGCAAGGCACGTTTACATATTGGAAGCATCTGTACCACCAGATGTGAAATTAATGAAGGCAATGTACAGAAGGAGTGGAAGAGAAGTACTGGGCAAAGCAGATAAACAACGGCAGGTGTAAACCAACTGCTCAGAACTGAACCACGAGAAAAAAAGGAGAGCAAATGGGAAAAAAATAAATTTGGCAAACGTGCAGCGATAACCATTTGTGCAAGCTGGTATCATGTAGGGCAGCGTGTGAGCATTCCACGGGGATGGCAAAAGCAAAGTTACACGGCAGTTTCATTGCAAGGACGTTGCTCATTCTGGTTTCTCTAATAGACGTGCCTTGCACGGCAGGCCGCCTTGAAATCGGCCTAATGAGATGATGCGTCAGTGCAAAGCCATGGCACGGGGTAACAAGCGGCGAGGCGTTCCGCACCAGTGCAATGTCAGGCTGACGGGCACAATGCTGCCCACAGCCGAACACTTGGCAGCTCAGGTTTGCAGCTGTGTAGAGGGAATTCATTTCACAACTCGATGTGAAACCTCCAAAACAATATGAGACGGCTCAGTTTATGAATTCCTCTCATCACCCACACATGCTCCAGTCCGGCTGACATTTCCGTGAGACATAGCAAAGATATATTATTGGGAATTTGCATGCTTGAAGTGAACGCTGCTCCAACTGCCATCCTTTTGCTGCTATAATCCTCAAGGATGGAATTAAACATTAAAATGAAATTCAATAATCCACACGTCTCAACCTTTTTCAGTTTAATGTGTTTTTTTTTTTTAAATATTTACAGGAGCGAGGCTCATGAAAGAGGAAGGTAGATTTGACACTGGGACAAACATGAAGGGAATGAACGGATAGGCTAAGAGGGAAGAGAGGATGGGAAGGAGGAGGGGAGGGAAACACTGAATCTAGCAAACAAGATGGTTTGGTTAGGAAAGGTTACTGGGGGTAATAAAGATCATGCAACAGAATTGGGGATAACAAGAGATGGCAGTGCACTCCTTGATTGAAGCCAGAACAGCCTCTGAAAAGTGGGTCCATTGATGGGAGAAGTGAGAAATAAAAGAGTTGATGTGTGCAGATTAAGGAAGTTCAATCAGGAAGGGGTAACTGGAAGAACTCAGGCATCCTTGAGTAGTTTTGGAGGGTCAGAGGAGTGAGAGAGCAGAGGGAGCAATATTGGAGAATATGCAGCAGAAAACACTTACTTACTTGTGATGAGAGCAACAGACCCTGTAGAAAGGGTTTTCCAGAGCATTAGAGAGGTCATTTATAAAGATGAAAAACAAGAATAAGCCCAAAACTCTGCCTTGGGGAACTCCAGCCTCCACTGGGAGAGAGGAGGAGTAGTTTTCATCGATGGCAACACAATGACGTCACAATTACGTGGAGGAAATCAGGAATCCAGGAATGAAGGCGGCATTCTAAATGTCATAGGCAGAGAGCTTGGCAGGCAAAGCAGTACAACAGACTTTGTTGAATGTCAGATATATGGCCATAACCTCTTGTTTGAGATCGAGGGAATCCAGCCATTGCTGAGAGGAGCAGAATCATGTTGAGTTACTGGGTGATTGGGATGAAAACCATACTGATGTTCAGAGAACAGGTTGTTTAAAAAAAAGGAAAGACCACACATTGTAAGCCATTATTGATTCAATGACTTTCCTTATAATTGGAAGCAAACTCACCTACTTGAAGTTGGTCGGGTAGGGTTTTGCATCATTTTTGTGAATAGGAGTGATGTTTGTTGCCAGGAAGTAGCCAAAGCATAATGACAGACTGAATATGGCCGATAGAGAGGAAGCAAGAATTCATCCATCCATTGGGACCATACTCTGTGCAGAGCGTTGGTGCTGCCAAAGCAGTCTCCTTGGCTATTGGACGCAATCCTGGATGGGTCGCCACTCCGACACCGGATACTAGTACTAGTACACCGGATACTAGTACAAGCTGGTACTTATTTTGCCGACCTCAGAAGGATGACAGGCAGAGTCAACCCCACCTGGTATTAATTCAACAGCAGAATGGGAACCAAGAATGACAGAGCAGGATCTAAAAACATGGACACTGGTACCACCTGGACCCATTGCCGAAGTAGAGTCAAGGTTGGCAGAATGTTCTCTACCTTCTCAGGTGAGGACAAGAGGCCAGTAAACAATGGGTACATTGGGGTAACTTGGTGATAGAAAAAGATGCTTTGAGCAGATGAGATTTTGAGGCAAAGGCAGAGTTTAGACATTCTGATTATCTCAGGCAGACTCTGCAGTATTGCCATTTGAGGTGAGGGATGCGATGGAGGGGGAGCATACACCAGAGACAGACTTGGAACCATGACTTGGAAGAAGGAGATGAGTTGGAGAATTCATCCTTGAGATTTGTAAGATGATGTTTTGTGGCTTGCCTGAGGAGATGGTAAGAAGATTTTGAATGATTCCACAGATTCACAGACATAGTTCAAGTTTGGGGAGTGGGCAACATTGAAGACTTATCGGCGTTCTTTCCAACCAGTTATTCTAAGCTAATTTCAGATCAGATATGGGAGCATGCGCTGGAGCAATGCATCGCTGTGCCCACTTTCTGCCTGTACTCCAGGGGCCTCCATCTGGCCATCCCTCAGGCAGATGTCTAGCCCATCCCCATCTCTTTGAGATGCCAAACAACCTGCTGAAACCACGAGGCATGTGGTCTGCCTGTTGGACTCCTCCACTTACGAGGCTCGTTGCAGAGAAAATCTTGCTGAGTACCGGAGTATAGTTCACACATCAGATTGATCAAGTTTGGTGGCACCCCACGAAGACCAAGAATCCTCCAGACGACATACCGATTCACTGGATCAAACACTTTGAAGAGATAAACATCGGCTGCAAGCAGCCCCTGCCGAAACTCTCGTCTGCATTCAGTGAGGTCCAGAAGAGCAAGGATACAGTCATTCGTTGACCTCTTTGGTGTAAAGCCTGACTACTCTGGGTGCTGGTACTCCAGCAGATGGTGGCTAATCCCATCACAAATTATCTGAGCAAAGATCTTGCCCTGCAATGAGAGCAGCCTCACCCCTCGGTAGTTGTTACAGTCCTGGCAATCATGCTTCCCTTTCCAGAGAGGGACAACAACGCCCCTCTTCCAGTAAGTTGGGATGATGCCTGTGTTCCAGGCAGAGGCCACCACCACTCCTCTGTCAAGAGCCCACCACCCTCCACTCTAACTGCAGGCTTGGAGGAATGCAATGCACACATTCGTCTGTAAGCAGGATGAGCATCACTTGACCATTGGCGATGCTCTACCCCCTCAGAGATTCATTGCATACATGCCTGCTTGTCCACCCTCAGCGCACGTACAGTTTTACGCCTCAACTCCCTGAACAGCTCAGCTCTGCCATTCAGCCTGGCCCTGTGACTCTGGTCAATGGTATCCAGTGTCCCTTGAGACAAAATTCTTCTTTGCCCTGCGGTGAGTTCCAAGACATCCACTGACAACATCAAAGGTGGTGGTCTTGAAGGCACTCCATAACTTTTCAGAATCCCCCAAAGCATCCAGACCCACCCAAATCCCCCCTGAGCATGTTCACAAACTCATCAGGTCCCCTCTCATCCTTGAGCTTACCAACATGCAGCCTAGGCTGGGATGGTACCATTCTCTCGGCTTTAAGCTGCAATTTCAGAGTTGCTTCAACAAGCCTGTGGTCAGTGTTGAAGCACTGCGGTAGACCCTGCAGTCCTGGATCATCCTCCAGTGATCATCATCGAGCACATCGTCAATCTCCTTTGCCACATCACCAGCGTTGGAATACCAAGTCCATCTACGAGTCTGTGGGTGCTGAAATCATGAACCAGCCACCCTTAGTACACAACTTCTTGCAAAGTAAAGGAACTTGGTGCTATTCAGGTTCACAGTTCCAGATTCATGGTGACCAACACATGTCTCATAACCATCCCTATCAGTGCCATTCGATGCACTAAATCTCCCGAGCCAAGAAGAGTATCTCCCCTGGGGCTCTGATCAACCACAGACTTGCGCATGGCGTCGAACGCGTCCTTCACAGTGAGATCACTCGCCTCAGTTGGAACATAAGCAGAGATGAGGGAAACGACACACAAGGAGTGAGGAATCCTTCATCTCATAATACGCTCATTGACTGGTGTTATCTCAATTATCATTGGAGTCAGTTTATTGGACACAGCTACAGCAACTCCTTGGGTATGGTAACCATCAGAGCCACCAGAACAATAGTCGGTGTAACCATCAGCCATGATCTCGCCACTATCCAGTCTCTGAACCTCAAAGAGAGCTGCAATACCGATGTTTCAACACTGGAGCTCAGATGATAACAGAGACAGGTGATCATCCTCTCTTAGGGAGAGGACATTCCAGGCAGCAACCTGAAGGGAACGCCTCAGGTTAACCCAAGGAGATGACACCTCAGCACCACTCTGCGACACACTACCGCAATCTGATCCAGTAAGTTTACCCTGTACTTTTCCTCCTATCAAAGAGTGGGGGTCTCAAAGGCTTTGCCTCATCCTGTCATCCAGTGAGCTGCCCTGCGAAGGGCAGCAACACGGGAGCTGTTTTCAGTTTTCTTTGCATTTGGGGTTTTGCGGAATGAAGTGTTGTATGGTGGCCGGAGTGCAAGTCCTGCCACCGACCTCTTCAAAAAAAAAAAAAAGTAACCCAACTGCAGGAGGATGAACGCAGACACAGTTGGTACTCGATATGGATGGCTGTTGGCTCACAAGGAGCTCCTCCGCCCTTTGACAGGTTTTGTTTTTAATCTTGCTGGGTGTCCATATCCATACACGCTCCCTCACCAGGAAACCTGATGGGGGAGATGGTTTCGTCGCCAACAACCCGACCATGAAACATGTTCTTACAGGTTTACCTGGTACCGATAAGCAGGTCATAGATCTCATCTGGCCTCACCTGACAATAAACTCCGTGCGAAGTTCCCTCCACCTTTTACGTTGCGTTTTATTGTTTCATTTTTATTCCTGTTTTGATGTTCGTGTTTTTCATCAATTTTTCTCTCCCAAACTGTATCGTGCTGTGTTGAATCATTTAATGAATCTCCCAAATTAAGTCGGGCCTATCTGTATTAGTCGAGTGTGCTCGCCCTCCATTTTTTTGCCTCATTTTCACTTCTTTGTTCCAGTTATTGTTGCTTCTGATCCCTCAGCTCAATCCATTTTCTCTCCTCCCTCAAGAAAATTCAAACAAAATATATCTCCTTCACTCAGCCAAAACAGGAAAAATACTGTGAAAAAAAAAACACCCAACAACCAGCAACAACAACATGGGGGAAAAAATCCAAACTCCAATCTCAGCACCCAGTTACTCATTGTCCCATCCCTTCTTTCCACTATCCTAAAGCTGAATAAAACGTTTATCTTCCTTAAAACTTTTTCACAACATTAAAAAAACAAGGACAAATGTGTCCAAGAGCAGCGTCCGAAAGGGTTTGTCTTCACCAGAAGAATAACAAGAATAGGAAGAAGAAGAAAAAAACAACAAAAACAACTTCCGATATTTCGTCACGTGCCGTCAGTCACGTCCATCATGGACGATCTTCGTTCATGACGAGAAAATAGTGTATTTACGAAATTACAACACATTAAATGGAATAATCTTTAAATAGTAACGTGAACTTTTCGAAACTTAAAAGCGAATGTCCGAATATATTTATAAGTTCATGATAGATGCTCTCAAATAAAAAGGCACCCTCAATGCGAGGATGTGTACAGGAGCTTAGTATTTAAGGAGATCCGGATCCTGTATATAAAAGAGCCAAGTCCAAAAGGTTTTGTCTTAAGAAGAAGAAGAAGAAGAAGAAGAAGAAGAAGAAGAAGAAGAAGAAGAAGAAGAATGCCAAGCTCTCCTGGAGCAGCGTGCAGGGAACTGCTGCTTAAAATTTCTTCCAAAATGCCTTTCTCTGGTATTTACTCGATTAGGAAGAACCCACTGTTTCTTCTTCTTCTTCATCAAAATCTCTTCCTTCTTTTTTTGACAAGGTTTATTTCCCAGAACCTCCTCACTCCCAAATGCTCAGTTTATCCAGCCTCCTCTTTCAATGACAGCCAAATTTTCCTCCATGGCTTCAACCAAAAATCTTCTCACCACCTCCCCACCCATGAAGTCTGTCGCATGTTATCCAGTCTGGGAATCCTGAGGCGTCAACTTTGCAAAGGCAGTGTGCACATGAAAAGAAATTCACCTTCACATCCCTTCATGATGTGAAACCACTCCATGTCAGTACCATCAACACAATCTGCTCCCCCCTCGTCCTGCCGGCTCTCAACTTCCACCTCGTCCTACCTTCTCTCAGCTTCCCCACCACTGCTTCGCCTACCAGATTCACCCCTGCCACTCCCAGCTTCACCCGGTCCCCACACCCACCCGGCTTCCCCAAAAGCAGCACCCTCTCCTTGCTCCATTTCATATCCCTACGTCCTAGTAGCAGCTTCTCTTCCCCTGTCCCTAACTGTGTGGATGTCAAACACCTGAGAATTTCATTCCGACCTGACAGATCTCTCAATCCAGGTTGCTTCCGATAACCCAGACATCATCTGTTTAACAGAATCCTTGCTCCCATAGGATGTTCCTGATTTCTTAGTGTGTCTCCCTGGCTATTGTCTCCTCCGGTGTGACCGACCTGAACCCCGTCCTGGTGATGGAGTTGCACTGTACATAAAAAAAACTCAATTTCTCACTCTCCGTGTACTGTTCTTCAACCTCCCAAACCACGAGTACCTCTGGCTACGACGTCCCCTTCATTCACATCCACATCTGCATCTACAGTATATATATATATATATATATATATATATATATATATATATATATATATATATATATATATATATATATATATATATATATATATATATATGTTGTTGTTGTTCATCTTTCGGCTGCTCCCGTTAGGGGTCGCCACAGCGGATCATCCGTTATGATCCGCATACTGATTTGGCACAGGTTTTACGCCGGATGCCCTTCCTGACGCAACCCTGGTCGCCTCTTACGACACAGGGATCAGGATTTGGGTTTCGCCATGATTCCAGGCTGCTCTGCACCCTGCCCAGTGCAGAGCCCCCGTCCTCAAGCGATCCTCCAACCCAAGCCTCCGAGTAGCCGGATTACAGGCGCACGCCACTACGCCCGGTATATATATCTATCTATCTATCTATCTATCTATCTATCTATCTATCTCTCTCTCTCTCTCTCTCTCTCTCTCTCTCTCTCTCTCTCTCTCTCTCTCTCTCTCTCTCTCTCTCTCTCTCTCTCTCTCTCTCTCTCTCTCTCTCTCTCTCTCTCTCTCTCGACATAGATCAACTTTTAATCATTCATCCCAACTCTCTCTTCCTCATATGCGATGATTTCAATTGTCACCATGCTAATTGGCTGGGTGTTTGTACCTCTCTCACGAGCTATGGCACTTCTGGAAGGACTTCTGTGTCTTTATGGGACTGATTCAATCCATGAATTTTCCCACGTGCATTTTTTCTTTTTCCCCAAGTCTTCCCTTCTGCATTTGGTGATGATAAACTTCCCCACCAATGTATCTTGCTCTTACTCATCCTCAATTGGCTCATCTGATCAAGTGCTTCTAAAGGTCAACATCTCTCTGGCCATTGTCAAAGAACAGCGTCAGCACTGGCGAGTATGGTAGTTCACTCAGGCAAACTGGCAGGAATTGCAAGCAGCCATCACACTTCAGGACTGGTCACCTATATGTCCCACCCCTGATATTAATTCAGCCCAGAAATTCTTCCACAGAAACCAAATCTCTAATGCACAGATTCATCCCATCTGGTCTTCATTTATCTTACCCATTCTCCCACCCTTGGTATTCTGAATCCTGTGATGAGGGAGTTCATTTAAAACAACTTCCATTCTCCTCCTTGGAATGCAATTTCAACTGAAGGCAAGCTCAGACTATTCCACAAAGACCACAACAAGTGTGTGTCTAATCTTAGGAGAGCCAGAAAACAACATCTGTCCAATCTCAAGAAAGAGCTTTGAAATTTTCTCTCTCCTCTAAACCTGGTGGTGCCTTGTCGAGTCTTGTCCTTGTTGTATGCTCCCCTTCCATCCCTTCCCTCACTTCCAATGGCACCAGTACCGACTCCTCTCATGAGAAGGCCATATTTCCTTAAAAATCTTGTAATCAATATATCTCTATCTCTATCTCTATCTCTATCTCTATCTCTATCTCTATCTCTATCTCTATCTCTATCTCTATCTCTATCTCTATCTCTATCTCTATCTCTATCTCTATCTCTATCTCTCTCTCTCTCTCTCTCTCTCTCTCTCTCCCCACCTTTCCCAGTCATAACAAACTGCTCCTGGATTTGTCTTTCACACCTGAGAAGGTGGAAGAGTTTCTGGCAACCCTCAACTCTGACTCTGCAACTGGACCAGATGGCACCAACTCACACGTCCTAAAAATCTGCTCTGCTGCTCTTTCACTTCCTCTCTCTGCTGTCGTTTACCTGAGGTCATCTTCCATCTGCTTGGGAATCAGCCAACATCATAGCATGACATTAAAAAGGTGCAAAATTGGATCCCATCAATTACGGCCCAATTAGTTTACTTCCAATCATCAGCAAGTTCATGGAATCCATCATCACATTTGACATAAAATAATTCCTTTTCTTCAATCGCCTCATCTCAGATCATCAATTCGGATTCACACCTGGTCACTCAACCTTGGACATGCTGGGTCTACTCTCCCAACAATGGTGGAGGCCCTCAATATCAGACATGAGATCAGGGCCATCTCTCTGGACATATCTCCAACTTTCGATGCAGTCTGTCATCCTGCCTTTCTCTCCAAACGGTTTGCCTATGGAATCCAAGGCCAACTCCACTCTTGGAGTCCTGGCTTCCTCCATTCTCATAGCCAACTTGTGGCTCTCATTGGAACCATTTCTTCTCCTCTCCCTGTCAAGGCTGGAGTGACTCAAGGCAGAGTTCAGGTCCCATCTTATTCCTTATCTTCATCAATGATCCCACTGACTCTTCAAAATCCTCCTTATCTCTTTGCTGATGACTCCACTCTCTGCCGTGACATCCCTCATTCTTCTGACAGACAGGCAGCAGCCTCTTTACTCTCCTCAGACCTTGACAAAATCACAAACCGGTCAAACACTTGGAATAAGTCTTTCAATCCTGAGAAATCTCAATCTATCTATCTATCTATCTATCTATCTATCTATCTATCTATATCTCTCTCTCTCTCTCTCTCTCTCTCTCTCTCTCTCTCTCTCTCTCTCTCTCTCTCTCTCTCTCTCTCTCTCTCTCTCTCTCTCTCTCTCTCTCTCTCTCTCTCTCTCTCTCTCTCTCTCTCTCTCTCTCTCTCTCTCTCTCTCTCTCTCTCTCTCTCTCTCTCTCTCTCTCTCTCTCTCTCTCTCTCTCTCTCTCTCTCTCTCTCTCTCTCTCTCTCTCTCTCTCTCTCTCTCTCTCTCTCTCTCTCAGGACCGCTCCACAAACCATCCCATCTACTTTCTCAACAACCATCTCAAAGAG
This sequence comes from Eptatretus burgeri, assembly GCF_056783735.1. NCBI lineage: Eukaryota > Metazoa > Chordata > Myxini > Myxiniformes > Myxinidae > Eptatretus > Eptatretus burgeri. Next base: position 95,421,276 of record NC_140963.1, read on the forward strand.
ATTCAGTTGCTCAAACTCTTCGGTCTCTTGATCTCTCTTTGGCAATGATTTCTCTTGGGCAAGCCACATTTCAAAGTTGGCCTCCAAAGCCAGACACCGACTGAGCATCCTCCATCGTGCAAAGTTCTTCCTTTGCACACCTGAGCCCATGTCCACCTACAAGGCTCTCATTCATGGCTTGATGGAGTACTGCACTCCCCTCTGGCCTGGCTCCTCTGCCTCACATCTTGCTCAGCTTGTTGCCATGGAAACCAAGGCTTTCAAGATCAATGGAATCTCTCGTGATGAAGCGGAGTCAATGGGCCAATCACTTCACCATCGGTGACAGGTTGGTGGTCCTCGCTGTCTTCTTCCACCTCATTTCTTGCCTTTGTGCTTCCCCCCCCCCCAGGAATCTGTAGGATACATGTGGTCCACCAGCAAGCCCTTCCTTGTGAAACTGCTTAAATCCAGAACCACTGCTCACCTCTACTCATTTATTCCTCCTTTTTCCCCCACCTGTGGAACTGCCTTCCATACTCTCTTTAATCTCATTCTTCCCTCCAGGTCTTCGAGACAACTGTTCACCAACATCTCAAGTCATCCACCATCCAAAATCATGATCTTTTATACAACTGTTAAACCACCCCCACTCCTCCCAAAATTTCACTTATGTATCCATCTTGTCTACCTCTTGTGTTCTTTCTTACCCCTCATTGTTAACTGCATCCCTTGTTTGTCCATGTCCTTTCTCCCTCAGCCCTGCTGTTGGCATTTCCCCTTTCTCCTGCTGCTCCTTTTTTATGTTGTGTCCTGATCTGTTCTGTGTCTTAGCTCTTCCGCAAGCCTTGACCATGTATTTTTTTTAAAAAGAGTGTGTGAATGGCCCACACAAATGTTCACCATTCACGATAAAGATGATATTTAAAAATGATTTAATGAAGGTCACGACATGGTATGCATTTATATGTTTTTCATATGGAGTTGTGAGGTCAAACCCAAGGTTTTAATACATTATTCGAGGATGCTCTGTCTACATCTCCTTTTACAAAATAAGACATTTCCATCTCTGCAAGCCATCTCACGCCTGTCTTCTCAGGCACTGTTTTATTGCCAGTAAATTTTGAATTCGCCATTATAGCAAAGGATTTACTGCACAGAACGACAGTGGCAGCATCGTGAAAATGGGCAGCGGATAATGAGGCATCTGTTTTTGGACTTCATCTCACTCATTTTCCGCACACAGACACGTTCTGCCTGAGAGGCAGGGTGCCACTGCTCTGTGGGTTCTGCGACTATCAAGGTTGGCACGGAACTCCAAAACACTTTGCTTACAGAGGCGGCATTGTAAAAGCCATTTCAGCGTCCAACCCCCGGTCCAACCACAACCACAAAAGCACTCATACAAAGTTGGTAATGGCTATAAAGATGACTCACAACCAACATCTTGTCTTACAGACCAACATACATCCGATTTACAAGTTTTAAAAAAAACGACAACACATGAGCCTTAGGTAATGCTGAAAAATAAATCTGCTCTCATGCCCACGTCTGCTCTGTCTGAAAATAGAGGTTAAAAGTAAACGGTCATAATAATACTCTGGTCATCCGTCTCAGGTTTATTATAGATATGGCAATGAAAATCAGGTTAGTGCCTCTTCTAGATTGCATTTTTATTTTATTTTTTTTTTTTTGCAGATGTCCGAAAGATTATGTAAATCAAAAATTGCCATGAGGCACTGCAAAAGTATTATCGAAAATAAAAAAGTATTCAATTATGCAATGCATACCATCGACTCTCTGGAAGGATTGGCTCTGTCCAAACTAAACGTGTCACAAATTTGAACACAGCACCGGAATTTGAAATGGCTCAAACTGTGAGATGGGCTGACGTCATTTGAAAAATATGAAGATCTATGTACTGCGAGAAATCACATTCTGTTTGGTGTGCATCTACACTCTACAGTACAAGTTTGCATACTAATGGGCCGAATGACTCACATAATGACAGACAGAAGTAGAATTAGTACGAGGCTTCGAATTAGAATGGTGAAGATAATCGCAAAGTTTATATTTTATCGCAAACACATAAATATGGTCTTCTTAAGCTCGAATTGATGTGCATTTCGCCCAAATCCATTAGTTTGTTTTCGTCTGAGTATAATTAAAAGACAATTATGAACAGAACAGAAGAGGCAGCTACGCTGTTATTTCTACACTCAAAATTTTGAACATGCTGACGTGAAAGCACAAGATGTTGCCTCTTATTTTGTTGGCCTACACAAGTGAAACTCTCTCCAAATATTCAGATCTTTAAAAAAAAAAAAAAAAATTGAGTCAAGGGTGAAAAATAAAAAATTCAACAAAACTTTCTACGCATGAAATGTAACAAATTTATGTATAAATATAAATACGTTCATACTGGAATTTATTGTTACATTTTTAAAAAAGACATTAGAAACTGCTTTATATCTGCATGCCAAATATTAGTACTTCTGTAATGGACTACTACTACTCCTTTAATTGTTCCAATCATTTCCTCCTTTTTGTGTGGTCAGCCAGGGAGAGTTGTTGACCCAAGTTTTTCCTGAACTGGCTGGCCAGATCTGAAGTTTGACTGAGGGTGGCAGGAATTTGGAATTTGTTTGAGATGTCGGCTCTAACTCGCCTCCTCAAAAGACACCATAGGATCTTTAACATCCACCAACTAATGTTGGAAGATGGGAGCTCAGTTCAACCATAATCTGATGGCTGGTACAAACATGGATCCATCTCGCTGCATGTGAAACACGAGGGTGACAGTTTATAGCTGGATCGAGATTCAAACCCAAGCTATGCCACTCAAAGACGAGTGTGCATACCTCTGAGCTATCCTGCTTGTCTTATATGGTAAGTAGTCCAATGTTGTGTGATATTTATAATATTTAATAAATGAGGATGTGGGAAACAGCATTTAAAACATCCAACTTGCATTAGTCCTAGTTAGCACGGACAGGTCGTTTACTTGTAACAGCCTGTTGCTACAGCATCAACTAAGGAAAAGATGAAGCAGTGCACAATGAGCGATGTAAATTTCCAAGCTATTAGCAATGTCAGCAGTGTAGTGTGTAACATCGCAATGAGCATCAGGAAGCGGGGAAATTACTACAGGCGGCAGTAACAGACTCAATTCTCCACTGCTAATGGACCCCACAAAATCGACCCTCGCTGGTGGATCAGGAACACAGAGAACAATGTGGGCTGTTTGAAGTTGATAATAAAGGTGTCAACATCTTCGAAATTTACATCTTCAAGGAAAGCCGCAAGCCAGCACTTTAGTAACGCTGGGGGGTGGGGGTTCAGTGAAAGCTCTCAGCGATTTCATTGTTCCATCAATGAATGGATTTTATTTTTCTGCCAAGTTTCTATGCATTGTAATTATTTAACCATTTTGAAAATTTACGAAAGCCTGCTAAAAAATAAAATTTCCTCATTATCCCCAATTTTTTTTTATCCCTTTACCGATAGGTTTTCACAGAAAAAAAAAGCTCCATAAATTGTCACCCTGAAAGGGGCAATCTCTATTACGTATGCAAACATAGCACAATGTTGTCCCATCCTCACCTGGCTTTCGACACATGCAAAATCAGAAGTTAGGTCCAAACAAAAATGATTCAATCACTGAGAATCAAATTATAAGGATTCGTAAAGCAACAAATTTACATCAATGGATGAATCCTTCATGTGCATTTCAGTATTCATTAAAGGGGCTGGCAGAATAGCCTATGGGTGTGCACAATCACCTATGAACTGTCCAGCCTGGGTTTGAATCTCAGCCCAGCTATAAACTGCCACCTTGGTGTTTCGTTTGCAGGGGAAGGCATCAATGAGTGCACCATCCATCAGAAGGATGTTAAATTGAGCATCCCATCTGACATCATTAGTTGGTGGATGATAAGGATCTTTCTTTCATGAAGAGTAGTTGAAGTATCACAGGCACCCTGAACAAATTACAAATTGCTTCACTCACGCTCTTACCAACCTGCACTTGGTGAGAGTGGTGAGGATGCTAATACCCCTAAACATGAGTTGAACCAGGCCATCATCTAGCTGTGGACTGAAAACAGGATGATGATGATGATGATGATTAATGGTTGTTGATTATCCAACCACTGGTCGTGGTTATACATGCCTCTGAGTGCATTGGCCTGAATCTGTTGAGGACATATCTATATTATAGAAGGAGCAGTGTCAGTCTGTTTGATTGTTTGTTTGTTTGTCGTGTTATAACTTGAGAACAGATTAATGGATTTCAATAAATACAGCGACGGTGGATTTAGGGAACTCCTGGGAAGGTCGGTGATGAAAATAAAATTTTATACACACACACACACACACACACACACACACACACACACACACACACACACACACACACACACACACACACACACACACACACACACACACACTAAAGACCAGTTTGTGTGCATGGGCACACGTGTCGAAACAGCAAACTTGCAATGCTGGTTATCCCGGCATGGAGGGCAGGATCTCCCAGGAATCATTTTTTTTCTTGCCCCATAGATTAGCCATCGCAACAAAGATTGGTATTCCGTGAAGCGTCGGGTCTTATATGCTAGTCATATTAAAATGGCAACCTGATTCGACCCCTGACACGAGCATTTCCAGATCACTGTAAAGGAAATTTAATCAATACAATATTGAGATCATCCGACAAGAGATGATTTCTTGACTTTGCTATAGAAGTGACAGAGTGTTGTTTTATCATAGACTTTAAAACATACTCTTAGCATGCCGGAATTGCCTTCGCATCATAGCCCAGCTTTAGAACATATTGCTTGAGATACTCCACAGCATTCTGTAGAAAACCCTGCCTTGCCAAGGTATGGAAGAAGGAGAGGTAGGTCACCCAAATAATTTGAAGTTGAGGTTAAAAAGGTAACCAATAATCCAATGTACCTGTTCTACATCCTCATACCAAAAGTGATGAGAAACATTATTGTAATGACTAATGCAAAATAAACCTTAGTGTGTAGTTATTTGACAAATCAAATCCTGGATCCAAATCTCCAAACGATCTTGAAATTGCGAGAACCATTTGATGGGTTGGAGGTAGATTTCTCTGCCAATCCTCATATTATGTGCCAGGTAGTTGTTTCATATTTTGTCGTCGTGGATCTCAAGCTTGTAAATGACGTTCCCAACATCTTAGAGATGCTGCCACCAAATGTGAACAATGTGTAAATGGACTTGTCACTCCATAGAACTTATTTTCACATTTCAAGGCTCGAGGACACTCGTTCATTGCACTACGCCATGTGACACTTCAGAATGGACCCCCACTGATGAAAGACTTTCACAGTATTTCATGGAATGCAAGGTTTGCAAGCTGCACTGATGCTTGCCTGACATTCCGATGACTCCATGAATTTTTTTTGCGACACCACGGAAATTTAATGCAATGAAAGAGTCAGGTCTGTTCTGTCTTAACAATTTGTCACAGAGTTACTTCCCTCTTGAGGTGATTTTCATTGGTCTGCCTGATTGATGTGTTAGGGATGGTGTTGCATGTATGCTTCCAGTTCATGATGATGTCCCATTAGTGCCGATTTGGAGATGGCTAGAACGTATGAGCGTATTGAATGACAACCAATTGTCAGTATTCCTTGGAGCTCCCTCACTCCTTCCTCTGGGACGTGATGCCATGAAACTGAAAAATGAAGCTGTTCCGAGACTATTTATCATGTCTGTTGATAATATTTCTGATTTTTTCAAATCATACGCATGTGTGCAATGACTTTTGGTGAGATAGTGTACATAAATTACATACAGTACATACAATGCGTTATAGTTGTACATTCAGGACATACAGTCCAGCGAAGGGATCATGCATGCCATGGTAAACAATCGCAATTAATATATAATGAATACATTTACTCTGTTATCTTAGGTGGAATAAAATAGCCTGGTGCTCAAAGCATCGATTTGTCCATCATGTACTATGATCTTTGTAATTCATGCAAAAATACATTTATATCACCAAATACCCATGTCCTACAAGTGTGAAATGCACAAGATCCTCAGTGAGCATTCGACTGTATGAAAAAAGCTTCTTTCTTATTGCATATACTCCATATTCTATAATTAGTGTCGACCGTCAGTTCTGCATCAGCTGAAGTAGAGAGCAAGATAAATAATGTTTGTTAGACACAGCAGACTAAAAATATTTGCACAAGATATGTAGAAGTCACGCTCAGTGGTTCCATCCACAGAGTAACGTTAAACCAAACGGTGTACAATTTCACATCGGCCGTGTCTCCACTTGCAAGTTCAAGGCATGTCTGCAAAGGTGTCATCAGCATATCCACTCATTTGACTCATGTAAGAATCAGGGCAGGGCCATGAAAAATCTGCCTCACAAGCCTGACGGTTGTACACGACTTAACTGGTGCTGAAATGGATGCTACGCTTGGTTAACCCCGAATGTTCATCACATTTATGGGTCAGATGCCATTGTATGCACATCCTACCTTGAGTCATCTCCAAACTGTGCTTTTTCTTGGTTGCGCATTAAGGAAACAAACACTAATAGCTGTTACTCGTGACGATCAAAGTTGAGAAAGTTACATATTTTCCAAAGGTGTTCCTTAATGATGCATGATACCGAAAACAAATCTTCATTCTGAACTGCAGCCCACTGCTCTACCCACCAATCATCAACATAGCAGCCACAAGTTCCCAGCTTTCAAAAAGCCACAAGAGGTTTGAACCAAAATATTTCTGAAGGTGCCACAAGTTATCATTTTTGTACAAGGAATGAGCAATCTTGCCAATATAAAACTTCTACATGTAGCTCTCCAGGATATGTGTATTCATTTAATTTGTCTTCAAACTGTTTCGCTGGACACTGTCGTATAATGTCCAGTAGTTTTGAGTGCAAAGGCACATTAGTTGTGTTATTTTTACGTGCAAGTAATACTGAGAGCTCCTTGTGAGCTCATGCATCAGTTCTGGATGTGTGCTTACCCTATAAAGGTTCTCTTGTAAGATGCATCTCCAGTATTAATTTATAGGCTGTTTGCTTAGACAGCGTAATGAGGCCTGCCTAAAGCACGTGCCTATGCTTATAGAGACGTAGAGCTTTGTTCTGATTCGGATTGCTTGTGACACAGAGAAGAAGTTTCAAACTATGGAGTGGAGATGTGCCCTTAAGCTTCACCCTAAAATGTCTTACGAATGAAAAACAGAAAAATCTTAGATGCTTCATCACCGCATTATTTCACACAATACATTTCCCTTAATTCTCCACTCTTTGATGCTATCCCCTCGTAACCTCCTTTCCCACTTTCTCCTGTCAAGTCCCCAAATTTTCTCCACTCTCTTATCTTTGCTTCCCCATTTCCATTTCCAAAACCACTTCGTAATTTACCTCCTCCACTTCGCTTTTCCCCTGCATTCATATAATGCAGATGGTTTTACATATCTTACATATATCTTACACAGGATAAAAAACAAAACCTGCCAAAGAGTGGAAGAGCTCCTTGTAAGCCAACAGCGATCCATATGTGGTGCCCAACTGTGTCTGCAGATGTCCTCCTGCAGTTTGATACATCTTTCAAGAAGGTTGGTGACAGGATTTGCACTCCAGCCACCATAAAACACCTCGTTCCACAAAACACAAAAAAAAAACGCAAAGAAAACTGAAAACCCACTCCGTGGGAGTACCTCCTGCGCAGTTACCATTCACAGGGCAGCTCAACGGATGACAGGAATGGGACAAAGCGTTCGGGACCCCCATTCTTTCATGATGGGAGGAAAAGCACAGACAGGGTAACCTTCCTGGGTCACATTGCAGTGGTGTGTGTCGGGGTGGTGCTGAGGTGTCATCCACCAGATGGCAGTCTCCTCAGGTTAACCAGAGTTGATCCCTTCCGGTGGGTGCCTGGAATGTCCTATCCCTAAGAAAGGATGATCATCTGTCTCTGTTATCACTTAAGCTCCAGGGTTTGGACATCGGTATTGCAGGACTCTGTGAGGTTCAGAGAAGGGACAGTGGTGAGATCATGTAGGATGGTTACACCTGTGACTGGTCTGGTCACTCTGATGGTTACCATGCCCAAGGAGTTGCTGTAGTTGTGTCCAATAAGTGGATTCCAATGGTAATTGTGGTAACACCGGTCAACGAGCGAATTATGCGACGAAGGATTCATCACTCCTTGGGTGTCGTTTCCCTGGTCAATGTATTTGCTCTGAGGCAAGTGATCTCACTGTAAATGAGGCATTCTATGCATCGCTTGAGTCTGTGGTTGATTTGTGCCCCAGGCGAGATACTCTTCCAGTCTTGGGGAATTTCAATGCATCGGCTGTCACTCATAGGGATGGTTATTAGACATGTGTTGGTCCCCATGGACCTGGAACTGTGAACCAGAATCACACTAAATTCCTTGACTTTGCAAGAAGTCATGGAATTAGGGTGGCTGGTTCATGGTTTCAGCATCCACAGGCTCATCACTGGACTTGGTATTCCAACGCTGGTGATGTGGCAAAGGAGATTGACCATGTGCTTGTTGATGGGCGCTGGAAGATGATTCATAACTGCAGGGTCAACCGGAGCGATCATTTGCCAAAGCCAAACCTGCTATCTTGTCTCTATCTATTTGTGGTGAGGATGTTGATGTCACGGATAGATTCACTTACCTTTGCAGTGATATTCATGTCTCCACTGGCTATGAGCCAGAGATCAAAAGACGTCTGGGTCAGACCTGGTGAGTCATGGATTCACTGGATCATGGAGTGTGGTGTTGTTGGTACCTATGCAGGAGGATGACAGTTCGAGTCTTTTAGGCCTTGGTGCTTCTGGTCTTGCTCTATAGATGTGAGACTTGGACTCTGAGCAGGGATCTGAGAAGGAGACTTAACTCATTTGGTACCAATTCTCTTCGCATAATCCTTGGCTTTCGCTGGTCGGACTTTGTGTTCTATGAGTGGTTGCTGAGAGAGAATCAGATGACATATTTTGTCACCTGTATAGCCCATGAGCATCAGCTGCATCTGCATGGACATCTGGCTCATTTTCCTGATACTGATCCTGCTTACCAGATTCTCTCAGCGAAAGAGCCCCGTGAGTCGAGGAGGCCAATGTGCCAACCACATGCCTCATGGTTGCAGCAGCTTGAACAGCATCTCAAGGAGATGGGGATGGGCCAGGCATCTGCCTGGGGGATGGCCAGATGGAGGCCCCTGGAGTACCAGCGGAAAGTGGATGTGGCAACATGCTGCTCTGGGGCAAGCTTCCATACCTGACCTGACTTGACATATACCTATAAACTACAAGGTCAGCACCAGTAAGATCTAGGGTAAGTTCAATTCCCGTTGTTGAATGCAGCAAGTCAGTTGTCAGTCATAGGCATTATATATCTGCATGTTGATCATTATGTTCGAAGAAAAGGGTTGTTTCCAAAAAAAAATCCCATAAATCACGTGTTGATGGTAATGATACATACAATGCTGTCATATATTATGAAATTTCATGATGGGGATGTGGACAAACAAAAATGCATCAAATTGTGTAGGATGGAAACTTTCTGAGTTGATTTGTATTCATTTTTTGATACATTTTGTTTCCTTTGAGAGTGAAAAACATCATGTACTTCTTTATCAGACGAGGTGTGGAGTCTCTCTGAAACAGGGAATATATGTTTGCTTCTCCAGTAGAGGTCGAATAAATGTGAATTGAATCAATATATTTCAGTTTTGTTGAGCTGTCATGAATGGTGTCGATATCTCATAAAAAATACTATGCTCATGTATTGCCAATAGAGGGCACAGCATATTCGAGCTTGCCATCCTTCAAATGGGGGCAAAAGCAGGCTGTCCCATCTTAATTTAGGTGTGGACATGAAACATCACAGAGTGTCTTTTGGAAAGGGAAAGGAGAGAGAGGAAAGGAGATTGGGACCATACTCTGTGCAGAGCGTTGAAGCTGCCGAAGCAGTCTCCTTGGCTATTGGGTACAATCCTGGACGGGTCGCCACTCCGACGCAGTATACCAGCATGCTGGCAATCATTTTGCCGACCTCGGAAGGATGACAGGCCGAGTTAACCCCACCTGGTATTAATTCAACAGATGAGCGGGATTTGAACTCAGGACCCTAGGATCGAAAGCCTGCCACCCGAACCATAAAGCCAACACCAGGCATAAAGGGTAAGCAATTATGCAATTGCATTGCATTGCATTATGCAATCTCCCCCTATCCCTCACCTCTTTTCATTTGTTCGTCATTGGTTGATTTGTTCTTTTTCTGTTTCATCACCACTTTCACCTTCCTCTTCTTGGCATGTTTCATTCAGCTTGTGTGCACCTTTTTCACCCCCATGTGTCCTTCCTTCCCCCACCCCATCCTCTTGATCTTACGCTCACTTTTACTCTGATGTTGATGTTTCCCCCTTTACATTTTATTCCCTTCCATTTTGCTCTCGCTCTTCCATGAGCCTCAATAATGCACTGATAAACAAAAATAAAGCAATAATTGTGTGCCAGTATACTGGGCAAACTTGTTGTTTGGTATTATCCAAATAATAACACTTTGCATGAGAAGGTGGAGAGCAGGCATGATAGGCCAACTGGCCCACATTTTCTTGAATATATATATATATATATATATATATATATATATATATATATATCTATATATATATACATATATACATTTCCTTGAAAATATAAAACATTCCCTTGGTATCAGTTCCTGCTTTCTGTCTATCTGACCAGATATAACTTGGATTTAGCTCCAGCCAGCTCGGTTTCTTCACCAGTTGGAGCTAGCCAAATGCCATTTCAAGCATCCAACTCTCCATTCCCGGAAACCATCCTCCAACCCCCTCCCTCACCAACTACCCACTGCTGCTCCCAGCATTAGAAGCTTAGGCTGATGTGAATAAATAAAGGCTGATGACCTCAGATTAAGTGCTTATTTTGAGCAATTACAAGAATGAAAGGCTTTGAAAGGTTATTTTTTTAATAGAGCTATTTTTCTTGATAGGGCAGGATTAAGACAAGTATCTTATCGTACAGGAAAACAAGAAGGCTTGCCAAAAGGCTGGGAATTTAGTACCGTCTACACTTCATTTCACCCCATCTCCATTCCCCAGGAAGCAACTTATTTTTACAGCACGCATCACTGCGAAAATTGAAGAAAATGACAGCAACAAACCACACAAATGTCAACAAAACTTCGTGCAAAATTTAACCCAGGAATAATATTATAAGCAACAGAAATAAACAGTCCAAATCCATTGCAGCAACCGTGCTTACTTGCCACGATGACCTTTGCCTCCCGGCTCACGAGCGTTCCCACCGAATCGACCTTTGCCATGCACTGATAGAGACCTTCTCTGGACCGCTGATGTTGAGAATGTGTGATGCGTCGGATGAGCAGTGATCCACCAGGAAGCAATTCCCCATCAGCAGGGAAATTGAGGAATGTGCCATCGCGCTTCCACTCAAAATGCACATCACCGAGTGAAGAGTCCACAGAACAGTTTAGTAGGGCTGGTGATTGTCTGACAAGCACCGTGTCTGTTGGCTCCACTGTAAACACGAGATGGCTGAACTTCAGCCCTGCTACTCCTGCAGAGAAAAATCAAAACAAATTCAACATGTTAATTTTTACTGTTTTCACTTTGTATTTGTTAGTGCTGTTGTCAAAACAGAACAAGAAAAAGAGCAATCAGAGATTGCAGACCCTCACCAGGACTTGTTTTGCATGGTGGTTGTGAAGTTTTGTATTGTGTATTTTGTGTGGCATTTATGTACGGGTGTGTAACGTAATTAATTAGAGACATGATTGGAACTGCCATTTTATAACTGCTGGCAGCGATGACCGGGTACCAAGATGTCTCGCTTTGATGCAACCCCTCTTTGAACGGATACCTGACCCTGACCATGACGATTTTTAAAATTATTATTATTCAATTGAAATCAGAATGGGATTAAAATTAATTCTGATGAAATCAAATGGAAGACCAAAGAGGTACAGTCCTGCATTGGAGTAATCAGAAGGAATCAAAAGAAGCAAAAAGCAATGACGAAGTCATCAGGAGGAACCTGCATAGGATTCACATTTCTGCTGCTCCTCCTCTACCCTCATACCCATTCAGGCACAGCCAAGTGAGCCTTATTCAAAAAACAAAATAATAAATAAATTTTTAAAACTCAGATCAAAAAATTAAATAATTCTTGCTGCCAGATCATGTGTCTGATGAAGTTGAAATTTAAAACATGTATTCTCCATCACGACGAGATCATAATTGTGAAGTTTCACGTCAATTGATTCAGTGGTTCCAGAGAAAACATTATTTAATATTTTCTTAAATCCAATATGACTGCCAAATCATGTGATTTAAATGATTACTAAACAAACTTGTACACACATGGCTTGGGGAACATTTGTGTGAAGCTTCCCCTCGATATGTCCAGCCATCCTGGAGAAGAAGATTTTTATATGTTCAAGGGTAAAGCCGATATGGCTGCCAAAACATGTGACCTATGAGATCATATGTGTGAACCTTTTGTTCCTCATGGATAGTTGGTCACCTGTGTAAAGTTTTTCCTCGATTTGTTCAGCCATTTCAGAGAAGATTTTTGAAGGTTTTTTTTTTTTTTTAAACATGGCTGCCGAATCACGTAAACGATGATGTCATCAAAAATTTTGTGGACCATTTCATCCCTAGATGATCCTCAAAAATTTTCATACTGATTGGATGAAGCATTCTACATATGCAATTATGATGTCATAACAAAGGCACCTATGACGTTATAAAAAGAAATCACACTCATTTCCCATGAGGAGTACTTGCTATTTGCCAAGTTTCAATTTTTTTCCTTGTTGCGGTTTTAGAGATACAGAGTTCAAAAGTTTTTCCATTTCTCCAATACGACTGCCACACCACATGACCGATGACATCATAATTATCATGAAAACATTTTACATGAGTAGTTGCACCGATGGTGAAAATTTCATCTGAATCTGACTCCTGGTTGCGGAGAAAAACATGAAAGTTCTGTGTGGACAAACAAACAAAAAACAAACAAACAGACAAACAAGAAGACGACATCATGCAGAGCACGATACTTGCAAAATTCAAAAAACAAATTTGACCTCAAAAATAATTGGTGGTTGAATTCAATGACCAAATATGCAACTCCTCTTCAAATTTCAAATCAATTGGATGAAAATTGACAATTTTATAAACTCGGCCTATGTTGACCTTTTGGCCAATGTGGACCTCAAAAATAATAGGTGGTTGAATTCTGCGACCTGATATGAAAATCCTCTTCAAATTTCAAGTCAATCGGATGAAAATTGAGGATTTTAGAAAAACCACCTTAGTTATTTACCTTTGGCATATGTGGACCTTTTGATCTATGTTGACCTTCAAAAACAATTTGCGAGTTGCATTCAGTGACGTGAAATATAAATCCTCTTCAAATTTAAAGTCAATCGGATTAAAAATGAAGATTTTAGAAATGTCACCTAAGTTGTTGACCTTTGGCCTATGTTGACCTTTTGACCTCAAAAACAATAGACTTCTTGCTTATGGTAAAACTCCACCATGTGGTGAAGTTTCGTGAAGATCGGTTTAAAATTTGTGACCTGTCGGTGATTGTCTGTCTGTCTGTCTGCCTGTCTATCTGTCAGACAGAATAACAAAATCGACTGACCAATAAACTTAAAAATCCTTCCATTTTGCAAGTAACAAACAAAGGTCCCAAATGAAATACCTTCTCCTTCGGCGAGGGTAACAAAGGTATAGAGTTAGCCAATAGATCATGTAACTTGGCTGAGCCTTCTTTTCACATCTGTGTATTCAGGACGACCTTGATGCTGGAGTAATGTGAGGGTGTCTCAATGAATACTTTGTCTTATTCTGTGACAGTGATAATCCATTAATAAAAAAGTCAACTTATTATTATACAAAGAACCACGAGCGTTCTTAAATTTTTCTCCCCGTCATATTTCTGTGTTGTTCGTGAAGAGCAGGCGAGCTCTCGTCCGCACCCTGGCACAGTTCCAAATTCCTTCCCTGACGTATTGTGCCACAGTGACAACCTGTCCAGGAGTGTAACAGCAGCTATATAAACTGCTTCAGCAGAACCGATGCTCTGTTTAGAGCATGGTTCATGATCTCATCTGATCTCCATTTCTGTCACTTAACTTCCACTTCCTTGTATTGTGTCTTTGCATTCTTGTCTGCATGTTCCTCTTTTGCCATCTCAATCTGGAAATCTGTTGCTCTCCATTATTTTGCTCCCCCTTGTGTGCATACAAATCCTGTTGTCGAAAAATGAAAAAAAAATGAAATGAAAAAAATGAAATGAAAAATGAAAAAAAAATCGAAAAAAAAAATGTCGAAAAATGAAAAAAAAGAAAGAAAAAAATCTCTGTCGAAAAATGACAACTATATTCAAGCATGCAACACATTGTTCTGCCACATCCCTTTATCATTTAGGTGATTATAGGTAACAGACTGCTGCCTCAATCGCTCCTATAAATAAAAAATAACCCTGGTTACGTACATAAAGGAAACACATGCGTACGGATTATGTGCATATATAATACATTGTGTTATACAGCTTGGATAATTCCAATTGCACCGGCCCATAGGCTGACACCAGAGTTCCTGAAGCCCAAGGCCTATACGTACTATCACCTTCGCAAGGACCATGACGCCTAACGGCTCCAGACTTTCCGTATTTGATGATCCTTTTAACAGTCACTTAAGTTGGTTTACTCTCAACAGAAAACCTAGAGGGAGGACATGGTGATTGTGAATATGACACTTCCGAAGATGTCTTACGCTGACCAAAATGGTGGAAGTACGATTTTTTTTTTCCAGGTTACCATTATGGGCGACATCAGACCAGCTGTCCAACCAATGGGTATAGAATGGACATACATACATCCAAACACTTGCTCAATTATTAATTATTATTATTATGAGCAAAGAAAACATCCTTATGAATGGGATAATTTCGCCCATAATTGGCCTTTGTACGATTTCTAATACCCCCTCCCAATGAGAGTGGTGCGATGTCAAACATACATATATTTAGAGATAAATAATTGGGGTCCTCCCCATCCCTGCCCCTACCCCTTCCATTTTTTTTTAAAATAATCACCCCTCCCGACATAAAACCACCCCTTGTACTCCTCGAGTGCAACGATAAGTTTTCAACTGATTATTTCCAGTACTTCAATAGCGCAGAGAAGTCAAACAAATATAAGAATACACAAACAAACAAACAAACAAACAAACAAACACACACTTCTTGAATTGGAGTACGACGTAAAATGAGTCATGCCATTTTATCGAACCGTCTCTGTGGAACAGAACATCGCAGAGTACACACATCATTCAATTATCGTGACACCAGCTTTATGGCTGCACAAGATTTTCAGCAGCATCTTTTAGTCCAAGCTTACTGCATTGATTAATTTGTGTCAGCTGTCATTGGAATGGAGAAAGGAAACGGAAGGTGGAGCGGGTGAGGATAGTCTTGGGGGCGAGGGGGAGGAGGAGTCGGGAGGGTGTTTCTGTGTCTAATATTTAGTCTTGCTCATCTTGATTTATAAATCATGTCATTGAATGAATCTCATGCCTTGCATGCCTAACCAAGATCCTGCCATGCGTGACAGCATCTGGAGTCTCGAGGAGATCTGCCACTTTCGGATATTCTGGGCCCACTGACTGATCACCGTCCAGGTGGTTTCTAGCTCCCTCAGCTCCTTTACCACCGTATGCTGCAAGGTCTCTCTATGTCGTCTGACCCTCTGACCTTCAGGCTTCAAACGCATCGCTCTTTTTGTAATATTGTTGTTTTCCATTCACAGTACATGCCCAGTCCATCTCCACCTCCTCACTTTAATTTCCTCCATTAAGTTTTTCATTTTCAGTCCTTCTTGCTCACTCTATCTGGCCAGAAGATTTGTAAAATTAATCCTTATAGCCTAGCTACAAACACTTTTTCTTTTTTTGAACCACCATTTCATTGACAGCGATTTCTTTTCATCCATTCATCTACCCCATATTATTTCTGTTCTTGTTCATTACTGTTTAAGTACTATTAATTTGCTTGTGTTAATTGCTTCATCGTGATTTTTTTTTCCGATTTGCTGTTGGCAGTGGCCCATTGTGCATGTCGATTATAGAGGCCATTGAGCTTTTCTTAATTTGTTTTTTGGGTTTTTTTCCTTAAAGCTAAGCAATTTCTTTCTGTAAATACAAACAATCATTTGCATAATTAACTTACACATTCACAGCCCTTAATTGACCCAGATAAAATATTCCTTGAACAAATGAAAAGCATCCTCTACTTGAACTATAACCCTTTCAGGTAGATGAGAATGGATCTCACAAAAGCAAGTTGCAAAAATAATTCGACATACAGTATGTTTGTTCTGTTTCTCATTTAGTTGACAATAAATTGCAACTCTGCAAAGTCGTAAAAAGAAAACAAAATCGCAAGCTGTCCAAATTATTTTCTTGTGCAGCCATTGTTAAAATTACATTGTTTGCCACACAAGCAGTTCATATATTTTCTTGTATACACATTGGAATTGACCATAAGAACATGAAGTAAAAATGGCTTTTAAAATACATTCACAAAATAAAAGGTATTTGACTAAAGAATTGATCTTGCTGGTTATCTTCACATTGATTAGGCTATCCCACTTATGAATAAATTGGTCAATTTTATATAAAAAAAAGTGATAGAATCAGGAACAAAATATAGTGAACAAGAAAAAGAGCAATCAGAGATTGCAGACGTTCAAAAGGACTTGTTCTGTGCGGTGCATTGTGTGATGTTTGTGAAATTTTGTGTGGCATTTGGGTACTGTTGTGTTACATTATTAATAAGAGACATACTTAGAACTGCCACTTTATAAATGAACAGTGATGACTGGTTGAGCCATTTCAGAGAAGAAGATTTCTGAAGGTTTAAAAAAAAAATAATAATAATATGGCTGCCAAATCACGTGGCCGATGACACCATCAAAAACAATTTTGTGGACTATTTTATCTCCAGATGACCCTCAAAAATTTTCATACTGATCGGATGTGGCATTCTACATATGCAATTATGGCAGTCATAATGAAGGCACCTACGATGTCATAAAAATCACTCATTCCACATGAGGAGTACTTGCTGTGTGCTAGGTTAAAAAATTTTTTCCCTGGTGTGGGTTCAGAGATACAGAGGTCAAAAGTTTTTCCATTTTTCCAATATGGTGGCCACACCACGTGACCTATGATGTCATAATTATCATTAAAACATTCCACATTAGTAGTCGCACCAATGATGGAATTTTCGTCTCGATCCGACAAGCGGTGGCAGAAAAAAAAACATGAAAGTTATGCACGGACAAACAGATAAACAGACGCAAATGCAATGCCCTCTCCTTTGGCGAGGGTAACTAGAACAGCACTCGGTGGAGTGCAAACCGCCAGGCTGAACAGTTTACGTTTTGTATGTCACTGATACGTCAGATCCAAATCTGGATTTCAACCAAAATCTCATTTGCTTATTCTTGCCACCTAACCATCTCATCCACCTAGATTTGTCACAACTTGTCCAAAACTTTTTGAAATATCATGATATTATATTGATTTTGGACTCATTTATCAATGGTGAAGAATCAGTTGGATTTTTTTTTTTTAATCTCATATCCGGATCCAGATTTGGATCTTCACCAAAACCTAATCATTTCATCTTTGTCATGCACCCAACTTCTGCGTCAAATTTCATCCAAATCCGTTCTCAACTTTTTGAGATATCCTGTTCACAGATAAACAAACAAACAGACAGACAGACAAATGAAATTGCTCATTGAGCAAGGAATTGCTGGAATAACATTGTCATATCTCCATGATCTCTGAAAAAAACAAAAACCTGGAAATCAATTTGGTTCTTATAAGTCGATAGTGTTACTGTTCAATGAGTTATAGCACTTAGTTTGGTCATGATCATAACTTGGAAGTCAATCGGACTTGAAATGGCGTTTTTATCGCAATTTGAAAGTTTTGACCCGACCCCCCCTGACATTCGACCCCCGACCGCCAAGAAGGGTGTTGGTGTGACACCCCAATGAGATATATGGTTGGATGCAGTCTTGGAAGATGCACATTTTGGATTTGGTTTGAAGTCGATACGACCATTTTAGCTGATGTTATTGCGAAAAGAAGAATTTCGGTTTTTCGGTGACCTTGACCTTTGACCTAGATTCACCAAAAACGACAAGTGTCTAAGTTGGACCATGGCCGGCGTTTGTACCCAGTTTGGTTATGATCGCTGAAATGTGGTGGCTGTAACAGGGTAAACAAAAACACAAACAAACAGACAGACAGACAGACAGACAGACACACAGAATGACACACACAACTGACCAACATAATTGCCGAAATCCGAAGGATTCCGGCAATTAACAAACAGGGGTGAAAACATAACCTCCGCCTACCTTCGGTGCTGGGGGTAACAATGAATGTTAAAAATAAAAATAAAAACAATTGGTTATAGTGTCGTAGTTACCTTTTTAAAAAATATTTACAGGACTCAAATGTATGGAGGCATGGCTAAATGCTCTGATAAATCAGGGAAAGCATATGGTTGATGCCTTGAAGTGGATATAAAAGGGGAAAATAAAACGTTGATTTTATGAACCATACAAGACCCAACAGCATTTGCCAAAAAGCAAACGGTATAAAGGAGACAAAAGTCTCTCATTGACAAACACATGGGTAGGCATGTGAAAGTAAAACAAACATGATAATGAAAACAGCATGTTAATCAGTCATAGCCGTTGGCTGAAACAGAGTGAGTGCAGGTGGAATCCTGAAACACTGTTTCTGGTGAAAATGGAGTTGGGGGGAGTGGGGGAGGGGTGAACGAAGAACTTGGTTTGAAGCTTGAAGCTTCTGGGAGCCATAAACTGTTATACATGAGAGGCAAGATGTTCAAAAAACCTTGGTAGGAAGAGGGTGGGTGGTGGGATGGAGTGGAGGGGGAGGAAGGGTGCGGAAGGAGATGGTTGGGGGGAGGGTACACACTGTTGGCAGGGCTCACCATATGGGATACGGCCCAGACACTCCCTCAATCTAACACCAAACGCCCCTTGTGATACTTGTGGCAATTTTTTTGGTGTTGCCTGCACCACCTGGGAAGCATGAGCCTCTCCACTAATCACACCAATCCATATGCGATTCCCGCATCGTACTGGGGTCTCAAAGACGCCTTTTGGGATATGTCAATTTCAGCTGTTGCCAATGTCACTGAATACAGGCTGGTTCTTCTGAAACTCGGGATCATTTTTCATTTCAGCTCGAATAGTGGACATGAATACGTTGAACTGAACTGCTGATTGCAAATCGAAAGTTGTGCAATATTTGTGTCTTTGGTAAAAAATGACTGTTTGCCACACATGCTGTTCATATTCTGTTATACACTTTGGAATTGACCAGAAAAATATTACATGTAAATGGCAAAGAAAACTCAAAATGCAACATTGAATAGACTTACATACTGGGAGGTCTAGAATGCCCTTCACAAGAATGGTCAGAGATTGTGGAGACGAAGGATGTTCTCTTTGATTCAGACCTACTGGAAAATCACCCTTCATTAAAGTCTGCATCATCCTTCCAGAATCTCCATTTGATTACATCAGGATTGCTTCTCCTTTTAATAACTTCCTTGAACGACATCTAAATGAGATTACTAAATCGTGTAATTAATGAAAACAACACGTTCTTTAACGTCGGAGTGATTTTGAAGTTAATAGAATGTTTTTCTAGCCGAAATGCTCGACTTGCATGAAACCAGCGAACATCAACACACAGACGTTCCTGATGAAGACCACCTTATAAATAAAATGTCACAGAGGGAGCCTTTGTCTTCTTTACATGCTTTCTTCATACATTTCTGAAGTGTGTGCCAGTAGGACTAAATTGAAATATCTTTCTTCGTGTATCAAATTAAATTGGCAAGTGTGGTCTTACCCCCCACAAAATGTGACAAAACCAAAGACAAGATGAAAGGAAATCGAATCAAGTATCGATTCAAGCAATGAGCAAATAGCAGGATGGAGTAAAATATTTCAGTGATGGCCAAAATCTTTGATTTTACTGTTTCAAGTGATTCCATACAAGGTACAGATACATGAACCTACAAAAGGAGAGTGCAATTATTTAATTAAACTATGGATTAGTGTCAAAAAGTTTAGCAGCTAAGGATTGTCAAAGTGGAACTCAGGTTTGGACTTTGGATGCCAGCTTGGAGCTCGGCCAAATGAAAGCAGTTCAGGTCTTTGACGGCTATATCAAGGAACTCAATGACTGGGCAATCATCAGAGGTTAAAAAAAAAACACAGAATGTAGGTTTGGCAGATTATCTTTCTAATAAAAGGAGAAAAAAAGTCCATCACTTGATGTTGGATGAACAGGATACAGCAAGCAACAAGCCACATCATGAAATTGAAAAGAATTTCACAAATTTATTACTAAAATGCCCAATACCATGGTGTTACGCCAGTGGAAGACGAGTAGTGCATAAGCGACACTGTTTAAGGCTCAAAACAAGTAAAATTTGGCCAAAAGATTAATAAAACGTACAGAAGCTGCAAATCCAGATCACTCAAGAATTTATATTTCCTGACAGTTTTCATTCCGCTGAAGCCAGAGACAATCTCTTTTAAAATACGTACGTATTTATGGCTGTTTGTCTATAAACCTAATTTTAAAAATACCACTCAGGAAAATCAATATTTACAGGCTTTTGAAAGGCTGCAAATCACAGCAATTCAAGGAATGGGTGTGTAACAGTTAGGAAATTTACAAGAGGTGAAGAAATAATTGCTTCTGCTCTCATCTTTAAATTGCATGTTTAAAAATCTTACTACTACTACTACTACTACTACTACTACTACTACTACTACTACTACTACTACTACTACTACTACTACTACTACTACTACTACTACCACTACCACCACTACTACCACCACCACCACTGAGCATGAATGAAGTTAAACTGAAGGTGATTTGGGAAAGAATTTGTAATTTAATCAGGATTTCAGAGATAACTCGACTAAGTCTTTGTGAAAGACACCGAGGATCTTTAATATCCATCAATCAGTGCTGGGATGGCACACACAATGAAGCATTGCCCCGCATGCAAAACAACAGGGCGACCATTTCGAGCTGGGTCAAAATTCATGTGCAGGCTGGACAGCTCAGTGACGGGTGCTCCCACTTCAAAGCCATTCGGTCAGCCAGATAAATATTTCGAACTACAGTTCAATAATTACACATTTAACGATTTATTATTATAAATAAAAACCATTTCATTAACAGTGGAAAGCTATGTGAAACTGCAAGGCCGAAAAATAGTTTGAGTGTAACATTATATTATTATCATAACTGGGAACAAACTACTGATTCTGATGGACCATACTCTGTTACGGAGCATCAGTGCAGCTGAAGCAGTTTCTTGGCAAGGTTTATACTGGGTGGTTTGCCATTGCCTATCCAGAACAAACAAGCTGCTTTAAACAATGAGAACAAATAAGATGGTTAAACAAGCTCAAATGAGCTAAGATCGTCGTCCTCTTAATGATGACGTCATAAAAACGAACATGACGTCATTGTGATGCATCAGGTTTGCGATAAATTATCTGTGCTAATGCCCGGCTTGATTCCCGCAAACAAAATTCAAGCAGCTTGCCTAGTTTCGGAGATAATGGTAAAGGCGATTTCCATTAGCGGCGATATTATGACGTCAACTTTTTTTCTAGGAAGAATTTCCAAAATCGGAGATGGTTACTTCCTGCGCGTGGGCTGTCTGCATATACATGGCAAGTTTCACGAAGATCCGATGAAAACTCTGGGTTGTGAAACAAAAAAAATGTCAAAAAATAGGAATGACGTCATAAAAATTTATAAGATGTCATAGTGATGTATCATATGTGCGGTAATTCATCTCTGATAATGCCCTATTTGATTCCCGCAAGCAGAATTCAAAAAGCTTGCCTAGTTTGAGATAATTTTTTAGTCGATTTCCATTAGCGGAGATATTTTGACGTCATAACATTTTTTTCTAGGAGGAATTTTCAAAATCTGAGATGGTTACTGTCTGTGCAGGGTACTTTTACATTTATATGCCAAGTTTCAGGAAGTTTCGATGAAAACTGGAGGCTGTGAAACAAAAAAGTCCACAAGAAGAAGATGAAGAACAACAACGTGAGTAAGACTTAGAGATCTAAAAAAGGATCTAGGATCTATATGACTGTTGTGGATCTAAAAACGAGGATCTAAAAATATTTTCAAAATATGCAGGAGCAATAAAGGTTTGGTTTATAATATCGTTCCAAGTTCACCTCAAAGGTGTAATGGTGACCAAAGGTGAGCATTAAGTATATAAACTTCCGAAATTAGAAAAAAAAGGAAAGGAATTTACTTGAAGAAGTGGAAAAGCAAACTCCATGGGATCTTTAATGTCGACCAACTAATGCTGGCAGACAGGACACGCAATTTAACGACCATCGAAGGCATGGCATACACACCGACGAATCACCTTGCCTTGACACACCAGGTTGAGTTTATAGCTGGGTTGAGATTCTTGAGATTCGAACCCAGGCAAGACATACATACCTTGAGGTGAATGCACATACCTTGAGGCTATTTTGACAACCCTTGATTGCAGCCAATAGCCTGAACAAATTACAAATTCCTGCCACCTTCAGTCAAACGGCAGGCCTTTCCAGCTGGTTCGTGAAACACTTGGCCCTAAAACCCCATAAAGAAGGTGGGAATAATTGGAGCCATTAAGGAAGTAGAAGGTAGTCGTCGACGAAAAGTGTATAACTTACTTTATCAGGACACACATCATTGATAAAAATAAATGCCACTTCAATATTTTTACGCAGCTCACTTTGCCGATACAAGCATTGGAAAGTTAAAAAGGGAATTCGTAAAGAGCAATAAAAGTTAAATTTCAAACCAAATTACGAGCTGTGATTGTGACATTTTTCACTTTACAAAGTAGTTTATTTAACATTCTTGAGAGAATACACTAAAGTAAGCAATAACTGCAGCTTTCATATATATATATATATATATATATATATATATATATATATATATATATATATATATATATATATATATAGCAGCAATTTCTATGGAGGTAACCTTTTCTTGTCCACAAATGTCTGAAACACATATGTGATGTGTGTTTCATAGCCAATTGTGGACAAGACACACTGCGTCTGGTGGAGTGCCAGAAGGAAGCACCGCAATGTGAAGTACTGCAGTCTTTCCGAATGGACGTAAAACTAGCTTCCCCACAAGCAATCATCAGACAGCAAAACCAATTTCAATATATATATATATAAATCTATATGAAGGAATATCTTACTGCTCTGCGAACATATCCATAGATCTGTATAAATCTGGCCAAAATATTAATGCAAATATGATATAGATAGGCAAGTGCAAAACAAATATGTAAGACAAGTGAACCACCCATTGAAAAAAAAAAACAAAAAAAAAAACTTGGATTCCCTCGTTTCAACAAGTGCTCTGAAATTCTGCTGGTACGTACCAACTCGGTAACAACACTGCAATATCAAAGAAGCCTCGTGTGCTGTGCTTGCTTCCAGTGAACGTACATGTGACCCTTGGGCACAACAGAGGCATTTGCCACCCCCCCCCTCAAATTTCAAAAAGGTTACAGACAATGACATGACTATGGTAAATATTGAACATGAGGCCTACTATTATTTTGGACTACAATCTGCCACACTCCCAAGTATTCTCCAAACGGGAGTTTGAGAACACACGATGTATATCTTATATATATAAAGCTCTTTCTAACCAATCACCGACTGATATGAAAGATCAGTACCTTCCGGGTGAAATAGAAAGCTGAAAATTGTGTGCCAATGGACATCGAAGCCGATAGACCAGGAAAAAAATCACAGAACCATCTGAAAGCATTAGTAAATGAAAATATAAATAAATGGAAAAAAATAAAATAAATAAATGAAAAATCCAATGCAAGTATGCGAGTGACACAAGAATGGGTAGGGAACACAGTTCGTCTCTCTCACTATCGAGTGCAGCCTGTGGCTGCTGGTTGCATCATTGGTTGGGCCGCGGCTATGCCACTGATGCAGTGTCCCCCTGACCAGTACACTGGTACTCATTTTGCCGACCTCGGAAGAATGACAGGCCGAGTCAACCTCCTGGTGTATTAATTCAGTGGCCCAACGGGGTTTCAACTCAGGACCCTAGGATCGCAAGCCACCACCCTAACCACTAAGCCAACACCAAGCTTAACACGGTTAGTATGCTTACACAATGTGTAAGCAAATCCCGCTAGTATGTATATATATATATATATATATATATATATATATATATATATATATATACATACATACACCGTTTTATGCATTTTGTCCCACCCTTCTCCTCCTCCTCCTCCTCCTCCTCCTCCTCCTCCTCCTCCTCCTCCTCCTCCTCCTCCTCCACCACCCTCCCCCACTCTCCTCAATAGTGAAACGCTTCTGGCACATCTGTTGTGTACCATAAGTGATGAGCAGGAATCAAATACTACTGCATGTAATATCAGCAAGTTGAGTGAAAGACAACTTTGCATACTTCCAAGAGACAGAGAACTGTCAACAGGTTGTCTAAAAGCATGAGGTTAAGGAAAGCTTAACCACAACAGCCAGCAGCCCTTTACTCGTCTGTTTGTAGATAACTGCACTGGTTTGGGATAGCGGTCGAAATGTATATGACCCACAGATGGAGGAACAAAGAGAGAGATACGGTGTAATCACAGACGCTGACACGGGGAGGGGATCATGAGTGAGAGGGAGAGAAGCGGGATGGCCATCTGTCTTGTGAGAGTGTTAAACGGTGTCATTATATGGAGCCTGGTTCCGGACAACACTGCCAGTTCATATGGGAAGGCCCTAGGCTGTGGGGGAAGCATCACCATGGCAATTCAAGGCTAGAGGCGATCCAAAATGGATGCAGAAGAGAGAGGCAAACACAACACCTTTAGCCCTGTAGCCAGGGCCTCTTTGTTTGCAGAAAGCAGTCTGACGACCCTCCAGGGATGCTTTGAAGCTCACGTAAAAGAAAGGAGGAAAACTAAAATTTACAAAAGCCAAGTGACAGTCACTCCAAAGGAATTTCATTTTTCGGGCAATCTCAGCAGTCAAGAGACTTACTGGGTGCAGCTGTTCCACAGCAAAAGGAAAGCAGAAAAAAACTACTGAAGAGGCAACGATGAATTTTAGGGTCAAGAACAGCATCAAACCCATAATCGTTTGCAGGCCTATGCTTGCGCCATGGAGTCTGAAAGTCCCGTGGATTTTTTTTTCTTTATAACTGGGCACGTAGAGTGCTTCGCGAGAAGGTGCCACGACAATCCGCAGTTTGTTATTCTTCCATATCAAATCCATCAAAGAGCACCTTGAAGTGCTGAAAATGTTGAACAAAGATTTATCAAGCGTTCATTCACGTACATACGAGGGTGGTTCAAATTTGATATGGACTTTTATTTCTTGAAAGGCAGAATAATGTATTTGGATTAATGATGTTTGAAAGACGTTGTCAAGTTATAGAGAGGGAAACCAACACCTGTAATGAACGATTTGGTCCTTTAATCCATTTGCTGAAAATCAAGATGGTGGCAAGTGTGACATCAGCAGAGTGAGCGAAACAGCGAATAATTATGATATTTTTGGTCAAAGCTGGAGCATCAAGCCGTGGAAATTTCGAGACGATCGGGTGCATAGCATGGTGACGATTGAACATGTAGGATATCCGCAGCTGCGTGGTGCAAGTAACTTCAAAATGGATGTAAAAGTATACAGAGTGTACCAGATTTGCTTCAACACCAGCCACCTGGATCAACAACATAAACAACAAACACGTTGAACAGCTCTTTCACCTTACCGAAGAGTATCCTTTCGTCATATCATTTAGAAGTGAAAATTAGTGATGGTACTTTTGAGCTATCACCTCGTCGCACATTCAAGATCATTATAAACAAAAGGCATGGTCAAATTTCAACTGCTCTCACACATACATATACTGAACAAAAATATAAACGCACCAAGCGCAAAAATATAAACGCACCAAGCGATTGTTACTATTTTACCTCGAACTCATCAATACTAAATCTTCACAACAATTTGGTTATAGAATCCATGACAATTGAGCATTAAATTTCAAAGAGTTCCTTGAGAATTCTGGCGACAGTCTTTGCGCTACAACAGCCGACACAACCGAGGTGTCACTGTCAGAGTTCACACAGTCAGTAGCGGGTGTGTCCACCGTTGGCGTCGCGCAGAGCGGTGCATCTCCGGCGCATGGACATCACCAGATTATCGATGGTGGCCTGAGGGATGTTTTCCCATTCCTCCTGGAGAGCCACACGGAGCTGGCAGACGTTCTCTTGGACTGCGTAACATTGTCGTACGCGTCGATCAAGAACGTCCCAAAGGTGCTCGATGGGCGACATGTCAGGAGAATATGGAGGCCAGTCGAGGACATCAATGTCCTCCTCACCGAGGAAGTCCATGCAGATCCTGGCAACATGGGGGCGAGCATTGTCGTGCTGAAACGTCACATGGTGAAGGCGCACAAACGGCACGACGATGGGTCTGAGTATCTCGTCCCTGTACCGCTGCCCGTTCAAGTTGCCTTCAATGAAATGAAGCCGAGTGCGCTCTCCATGGCATATGCCTGCCCACACCATAACACTGGCACCACCGTGTGACACCCGACGAAGGACATTGGCGTCAGTGTAGCGCTCCCCAGCCCGACTCCAGACGCGGAGTCTGCCATCAGCCCGATACAGCTGGAACCGCGACTCATCGGTGAACAGCACTCTCCTCCATCGTGCGAGGGTCCAGCGCAAGTGAACATTGGCCCAGTTCAGTCGGGTCTGACGCCGGACTGCAGTGAGGTCGAGTCCCCGGTGTGGTCGGCGGGCTCGGAGGTTGGCCTCCCTCAAGCGGTTACGCACCGTCTGGGCTGAAATGCGCCTGTTATGCAGCCCGACAGTCTCATCGGCAGTCCTCATGGCCGGTTGGAGTCGATCCCAGAGATGTTGCAGCCTCATGTGACGATCCTGACCGGCGGTGGTCACACGTGGTCGCCGGGCATGTGGGCGGTTCACGGTGCTTCCAGTCTCTCTGAGGCACGTTCTCAGGCGGCTAATGGTGGAGTGGTGGACATTGAAGTGTGCTGCAACGGCCCGTACTGACGTCCCAGCATTCAGCATGCCAATGGCGCGCTCCCTCAAGATTTGTGACATCTGTGGCATGTTGACATTTGGCACCAGTCCACATTTTGGGGAGGCCTTTTATAGGGCAAGCTATAGGGAGTGTTTGTGTCCTGGTCACGCTCACTGACCATCACTCTGTCAAGCCCCATGGTGCTCATGGGAAGGATTACTCAACGTGTGAGTCCACACACTCAGAGTGGTCAATTTCAATGGGAACATCTGTCTTGAGCAAAACAAAGGAACCATGCTCAAACATATCATCGGTTTGACCATTTTCCCATAATGGCAATCTTGACTTAGATATTTAGGTTGGTGCGTTTATATTTTTGTTCAGTATACATATAAACATCTCATAAAATGCATGAATGAACAACAATTGACTGTATTTCGAGCTATTTTATACTCCATAGAAGAATAGGTCTGTTTTATAATACACTATCTACCTGTCATGAAAACCCCAACAACATTCAGAAACTCCTTTGCATTATAAATGGCATCTCTAATTTCATTAATACAAGGAATACAATGAAATAAAAGGAACTTTGACACAGGAGTGGACACAGGAGGAGGCCATTTGGCCCATCATGCTTACACTTGATGAGCACCAAATTAATTAGATCTATCAGTTTATTTACTTAAATTCACCGCAGGGGGGGGGGGGGTGTTCAGGTGAAGGAGAACAGTGGGACTGGTACAGAGACACATAATGAGGATGATTTTTATGGAGCAGTGGATGAAAATGGCTGTAGGGTGAGGATCAAAGAACAAACACCGACAACATATTCCCCTTCGGATAAGACCCCTTCACAGACATCACAATCACTGTACACATGTATGTAATCACCCGACCATACCTAAGTTACATGCCAGTTTAGTTCTGTCAATATCAAATAGGTTCATTTTTTAAATTCAAATTCTCTTCCCCATTGTATCCAGATTTAAATAAATCTCTCAAAGGGTGGGAAGAAAATTAAAAACCGAGTCAAGCGTTTCCAAAAAAACAATTTAAAAATACTATAAAATACAGCACTGTATATTATTTTGTCACACCCATATCGGGTATAGATGATTGAAACCACCGCAATTGGAAAGTACTACGACACCATAAAGAACACAACGTGGAGAAACAAAAGAACAAGTAAATAAATAAATAAATAAAAGCTACTACATCTGCTTCTGCCAAGATGGATTCTCAATGTCCCCAAGGCATATAAGCCTTTCCATAGTGCCCGCATATGTTGTGTAGCAACGGCATAAAAAGTGAATGAATACATGAGATATGACCTCTGTTTTGAAATTCAAAACAGGTTAAACCAGAAGGAAAATGAGTGTTATTATAGAAATGGAATGCTGAAATCTCTCGCCATGTTTGGCTACGGCTTGGATGCTGCATATAGTCCACATATAGGAGGTTATGACTTATGTCCATCACTACATCTAAGGTTTGCCGAATCCCCGATAACAGACAAGAATCTATCAGCTCGCATATGACATGATGGTTTATGACTATCCAGCTTATCAACTGCAACGACTGACTCACAATAAGCTGAGCACTTCCATATGACATGCAAATCGAGCTTTGCAAGCGCTCCTTATGACATACGCCAAAACCTGCCAAGGCGGTTCAACTGGATCATTCAGACCAGGCAAACCAACCGGCTTAACTGTCACTTTTTGGGCTGCAACAGCAGCAAATCATTTTAATAACAAACCAGTAGAATTGCTGTTGAGAACATAAAAACTGAACATAATTTTGAACATAGCATGTCATTTATAATCTGTAATAATCTGTGTCGGAGTGGCGATCCATCCAGGATTGTGCCCAATAGCCAAGGAGACTGCTTAGGCAGCACCAACGCTCTCTGCACAGAGCATGGTCCCGATGGAAGGATGTAATTTATAAATACATTTCAAGTAACTCTGATGATGTTTCAATATTTTTGGAACCAGATTAGGAGCCCTAAATTTTGGGCATGTTAGCTTTTCCTTGTGTTGATCTCAATTATTAAAAAATGCATTCACCCTGCCAACTTCCAAACCCGACAAATGAAAGTCGGCTCAGATAAAACAAGTTATATGTAAAAAGATAGCAAACGCATGAAAGAAACCATTTAAACCATGCCTGCACGAAATCAACTCTCAACAAACCAAAGCGTGTAGGCTCTTTGCTTGTCTAGTAATATAACTTTTGCATAAAATAACAAGAATATAAAGGTTCAGGTATCATGCATCTTCAGTAATTATGGAAGTTAAGGACCAGATACATAAGATAATGTCTGCAAACATAATGGGATATTTGACCCCTACACCCCACACCCCCTCCACCTATACTACTAATCATCCATTTGCATTTTGCAAAGAAGACAGAGGCTAATTTGCAAAACAGCACATTTGAAGTAACGTATTCCACCCCAAAATGCTCAGTGTGCATGGGCAGAAACCCCAGGAAGCTGAAGAGATTGGGGCAAAATAAAATTAAGTGTGTGTCCAGGATAAGGATTATTACTTGGAATAGCTCGCCAAGCTTCTGAAAGATACTTGTGAAAGTACCTGAGAGAAAAGGGCTATACCTCTGCACAACACAACACTTGGAGAACTTTCTCAGCTCGCCGAACGGGCACCTGCTCGAAGTACAACCTCTCAACCAGGTGGGTCGGTGGAAGTGGAGTGGAGGGGCTTGTGTTACACAGCCTCCGACGGATCGCTACCGGTGAATGGACTGTGTATCTGGATTGGGTTCTTCTGAACACCCATGGGAAGGACATATCTGGGGCTTGTGGATGTACAGGGTAAGTTTATTTAGTACTAGCAAATAACACTCGTCGCATCGCTGGTGGGAATACCAAGAAAGGTGGAGGAGAGAAAGGGGAGGGGGGGAGAGAGGGAGAGAGAGAGAGGAGAGAGGGAGAGAGAGAGGAGAGAGGAGGGGGGAGAGAGAGGGGGGAGGGGAGAGAGAGGAGGGGTGGGGGAAGGGAAGGCAGCATGAAGGGGAGGGAAAGCAGCATGAGGGGAAGGGAAGGCAGCGTATCGGGGCAAAAGTACTTTCAATTGTTGATTGCAAATGTGTATTTGTTGCTGTTGCAGACTGGTTTATTTAAATCTGCACTCTCATCAATCAGTAATATTTACTTTCTCTGGTGTTTGGTTTTCAAATGTTTTAGCATATTGGACGTATAACAGTGATGTGCAAGGTCTATTAAACACAGTGAGCATGCAACTTTCGGACTGTCTTCTTTAACATTCCCGAAATAGTTCCAAACTGCACTTCAGGATCTTTTAAACGACATGGTATCAAAACTTTAATCAGTCAATGTGTTGCCTACCCATCAGTGAGCAAAGCAATCAGCGCGCTTTACCAGCCAACTCCAACTACCTTGTTATTCATTTAAAAGGAACATACCCCAAGGGTGTGTTTAGTTTGAAAGTGACTTGTTTTTGCTGCACCATTGCAAACAGGATGTCCAAAGGCTGTGCCCCTATTCAATTAACACATTACCAGGACATGTGTAACCAGAACATGCCAACCAGGGCCGAAAAAAAATTTCCCCAAACAAAACGCTTCTTTCTATGAAGTCGGAATTACTCGGAATCGATGTTGATTCCAGTTCACGACTTGATTCCTTTTGATTCCATGCTTGGAATTGACTACTTTGAAATTGATTCCGCCCACCACTACTAAGCACTCAAGCAAGCACACCAATGAAACGGTTGATAAGGAACGGCTGGCTGAGTCACACTAAACACCGTCCGGAGATGACCGCAGATGACTGGAGATGTCCAGAGTATCAAATAATGTGCAAGTTGCTCAGATGAAACCATTTTAGCAGTCGTAACTGCTGTCAAGTTCAATTCCGCAGTTTATATTTTGAAATTTGGTTCAGGTGAAGAAATTCTAGAGCTTATCGCATTTCAGCTGTCATGCATATAAACATCCAGAGAGTTTTATGGGGAGGGATGGGGGAGTGGGGTTGGGAGGAGGTGGGAAAGGGTTTGGGAGGAGATGGGAGGATGGGAAGGGGGTTTGGGAGGAGGTAAGTGTGAGGGGAGGTGGAAGGGAAGGCAGACGTGCGGTGGAGCGTTAATTACGATTCATACCGTCTCATCAAAATTATTCTGTATGGAATAACAGTTAAGATGGAAAGAAAATAATGTCTGAAATACATTTTCTACTGGTCACACTCTAAACACTGTCCAGAGATAAAGACCGTTCGGACACGTCCGGAGACAAACACCATCTGGAAACATACAGAGACAAACACCATCCAGACACGTCCAGAAGTAACAACCGCCCAGACACATCTGACACATCCGGAGACAAACACCACCCAGACATGTAGGAAGACAAACACCGCATGGAGACAAACACCATCTGGACATGTCTGGAGACATACACCATCCCAACACGTCCAGAGACAAACACCATCCAGAGACAAACACCGTCTGGACACATCCAGAGAGAAACCACCCAGACACGTCTCAAGATAAACACCGTCCAGATACGTCTGGAGATAAACACCATTTGGCCACGTCCGGAAACAACCACTGTCCCAATACGTCCGGAGACAACCATCATCCAGACACATCCGGAGACAACCACAGTCTGGACACATCCAGAGTATTAAATAATATGCAAATACAACTCACTGGGTGTTTATAAAGTGTGTTTATATGCCTTACAGCTAAAAAGCAATAAACTCGAGAATCCCTTAACCTGAACTGTAATTCAAAATTTAAACTGTGGAAATGAACTGAGCAGCAGCTCCAACCGCAAAAAAAAAAACAAGAAGTGTTCATTGTTGTCCAATTCACACATTGTTAAGAAACCATTGCAGCCTGTTCCAAGTCAAGGCATTGTTAAGCAGGCAAAGACAAATGACAAATTCAGACCCCAGCAAGGGAGAGCGGGCTAACCCAAGTGGTTGACCAGGGATGAAGCCTTGATAAAGGATCATTAAATGAGGCCATAAATTATCTTCAAAAAGGGTGTTTGAATTTACCCAAACTCCCAGTTTTCATTCACGTACTTCCTTAGCGTTTCCTTAGAATGCATGCAAAGTTTCAGGCTGCTTGGTGTCATGGTTTTGGAGTTATGGAGGAGACACACACAATGACACACACCCACTGCCATTTATTATTCTCACCCAAAACGGGATGCGAGACTATTGCAGTGTGTGTGTGTGTGTGTGTGTGTGTGTGTGTGTGTGTGTGTGTGTGTGTGTGTGTGTGTGTGTGTGTGTGTGTGTGTGTGTGTGTGTGTGTGTGTGTGTGTGTGTGTGTGTGCGCATCTATATATTTTCGCTTTAAAAATGTTTATCTCCGCAACCGCTTGTCCGATCGATGCAAAACTTTAGACATAGGAGGGACTCCCCAGTCCCCATGGAGAATATTTTGTTGTAACTTTGATGTCATAGGTCCCAAGGTTTGGCAGCTATATTGGAATAAAAGAAAAAAATTGGATCTCTGTATCTCTGAAATATCTCCAGTGAAGTGGTGTTCAAGGCACAATTGGTTGAATTGAAATCTTTATCCTGAAAATCTGAAACTTCATATATCTGATATTTGATCAGATGCTTGTGAAAAAAAAAATTATGATGTTCATAACCCATGTCAAGAGACGATTTGACATAATAGAGTGCATGGACGATACAGGTAAATTGGCTATAATAGCAGTGGGCCATAATCGTAGTCAGTTCAGTTAAAGATGGTATTTTTGTTCAGAATGAACACGCAAGGCGAGACTATGCACTCAACTGGTGCTGTTCTAGTTAGTATAGATTTTAAAATCATTTTGGGAGGGGGGGGGTTGGCGACTGGAGCAGTGAGGGCTGGAATAAATATATTGTTATCGTTTGGTTCGGGGCCACAAGATAAATTATTCAAGATTTTTGCACCTATTGGTAAAATATGAAATGCGCGCGCGCGCGTGTGCGTGTGTGTGTGTGTGTGTGTGTGTGTGTGTGTGTGTGTGTGTGTGTGTGTGTGTGTGTGTGTGTGTGTGTGTGTGTGTGTGTGTGTGTGTGTGTGTGTGTGTGTGTGTGTGTGTGTGTGTTATATCCTATCCACTGCTAATGCTAGAATGTACTAACAGTAAATGTTACAAACCCATCACCACTCAATCAAGGATATTTCTCGTACTGTATTCCAATAATTCCGTGAGTCCAATTTGCATTCAGGAACACAACAATTATGGTTAACAATTTTGAAATTGCCACTCTTTTGTCTGAATACTGAAAATTATGTTTAAAAGACAATTTGAATCACAGACTTCATGCCAGCAATGGC
This sequence comes from Eptatretus burgeri, assembly GCF_056783735.1. Classification (NCBI taxonomy): domain Eukaryota; kingdom Metazoa; phylum Chordata; class Myxini; order Myxiniformes; family Myxinidae; genus Eptatretus; species Eptatretus burgeri. The sequence goes on from NC_140963.1 coordinate 95,454,898, forward strand.
AGGTTAAAAAAAGTACCCGTCGAGCCACACCAGAGGACTGTAACACGGACACACATCAAATGCACAAAAGGCCTCAATTAGCATTCATATGCCATTTCAAAAGTTGCATATCTTTTTGAAAAGAGTGGTTAGCGGTATCCTCTGGAGGGAACATTTTTCATATGTCTCTTGTAAGAAAAGACTACTTTCAAAGTAGAAAGTACTGGAGAAGAGCAAGACCCATAATCATTAAGAACGACTCTATGTAGTCATTCATATTCATATATATCACATGAAGAAAATGGGAGTAAACCACGATCAGTGGACTTGCTTCCAACATGTGCTCAAGACAGGTGTTGCACTAATTGACCTTTCATCAATCAGTATATGACACGGTACGACGACATGGTCTTCTGTTGAAAGCTGCCAAACTTTCCAGTGCCAAGCTACAATGTGTGTCCTTTCCTCTCTGCTTAGCAATCAAAGACATAGGGTGTCAATGGAGAGCAAACATGCGTCATAAGGACTAAGCTGTGTGATGGTTTTCCCCAAGGGTCCATCTTAACTCCAATCCTCTTCAACATATATGTGAGTGACATGCCTTGTAACACCTCCAAAAAGATTGCTGATGCAGATGATCTTGCTCTTGCTACCAAGCAATCAACCATGAAGATATCAGCAGTACACTGTCCAAGGACTTAAAAGTAATGGAGCAATACTTAATCTTCTGCCACCTTCGCCCAAACCCAACTTCAACAACTGTTACCACTTTCTATCTCAACAATCGAAAGACTAACAGCAAACTCCAGGTTTCCTTTTGTGGCAAACCAGTCAATAATGAACCATTTCTCAAGTACCTTGGAGTCACCCTTGATTGCAGCCTCACGTTCCACAAACACCTAAAATGTGTCACAGAAAAGATCCAGACCAGGATAAACATCATCCAGAAACGAGCAGGCACCAGCTGGGGATCACATGCACGTACACTTCACATTGCTAGCCTTGTTCTTGTGTACTCTGCAGCGGAATACTGTTTTCCTGTTTGGGCAGAGAGCAGCCACACAAAACACTTGGACACGATCATGAAAACACGTATGCGGATAATCAGCAGTACACTGAAATCAACCCTTATGCAGGAGCTCCCATTACTATCGAACATTCCACACCCTGATATGCACCAGAAGGCAAGAATGCTGAGAGAGGTTGAATGCATCAAATCAAGCCCAGATCTTCCAATCCATGAAGACCTGCAGAATCTATCAAATATGTGACTCAAGTCATGCAAACCTTTCTGGGCCTCTGCAAATGTTTTGAGTAATGTGGGGTTTAACACAAAGGACAAATGGTACAATATCTGGACAGACAACATCATTGCTAACAAATAAATGGTGAGTGATCTGAGAGAAAAGCCTCAAGGTTTCGACCGACTCCAGAAACAGTGATCTACGCTCAACAGGATCTGTACTCTCCATGCAAGGACAAAACACCACTTCCACAAATGGGGTTTCAAAGAAAGCCCATCATGTGACTGTGGACATCCAGATCAGACTATTCATCACATTTGTGAATGAGTGTCACCTTCGGAAGTTTGATGAAAGATTTTGGGCAATTCACCTAATAACAGACAATGCTTTGACCTGGCTGTCCAACTTAAACTTATATTTGTGAGTTGTAATTTGGCATAAGCAATATTAGATTTGATTAGTGGACTTACATTGCATGTATACCAGAACAGGTAGGACAAGTATATTATCCTTGCACCTTAAATATTGTTAATGTACCAGCTGGCTTTTTACCGACAATCAAATTGTGACATGGCAGCTCTCCTGGGATGAGCCCAAATTCTAGACACTGAGAATTAAAAGCATTAATAGTGTTGATTCATTAAAGAAAATCTTTTAACTACTGTGAAGATTCAAATCTTTAAAATAATATTGGTTCATTTCTCTGCATTTTAATTTTGAACCCATAATCTTTGAGATGCCAGTCAAAAATGTCCTCAGCAATCAGCAACCACTGTACCCAAAGACTGCACTCCTGGCTAAATTCCAACTTTATTAAATTAAAACTTTATAACTTTATTATAAGATTATTTGGGATAATAAAACCATTTGCTTCATGAACAAGTTGTTGTCATCACCAGTGGGTACTCTCATCAGGCAGGAGTACCTTTCTTAGTCCACTATAGGTAGGGAACGTGCTGCTGCGTAGTCTTGAAAATGCAATTCATAATTTTGTTATTTTTGAAATAAACTTTATTGATCACAACATATACTCCATATCAATACTATAAGAGAGTGGTTTATATGTCTGTGTCACCATTTCTCACAAAGATGGCCAAACGGATCTTCGTCAAACTTCCAGAGGTTTATCAGTCAGTGGCAGGGAGTTGGAATTTTTTTGCCGAAAACATATGTCTAAGCCTTTGTAGTAATGTGGAAGGTACTATTTATTGATCCCTGACCCCATTTATTAGTGGGTGTAGGAAAGTGTTTTCGGCTACCACAAAGAAATATAATTTCTTTTTTTTTTTAATTTCTTCAAAATTCCAACACCATTAGAACAGCACAGGGCAATGCCGGCTACCCCTGCAAGTTGCAAGATAAAGGAAGATGATTTGTAATACCGGCTACCACCAAAGGTGGTGATGTTTCCGTCATACGTCAATTTTGGAGTTTTGATGACATCCAAATTTGCTCCATTGTCGTAAAACATATACATATATATATATATATATATATATATATATATATTAAAATGTATGTACATACATACATATATATATATACATATATATATATATATATATATATATATATATATATATATATATATATATATATATATATATATATATGATACATCCCCACCTGGCCTCAAAGGCTGGGGATGTATAATAACAATAACTTGTAAGCTGAACATGTGGTTTTATTATCCTATGTAATCTTATCTTATGCAGAAAGGTAATAACTGAGTGAATAGTTAAGTGACAAGTCAAATGTTGGATGATAACAGCATCAAAGAAAAAGCTCTTGATTGGACCATTGCTGATTCTTGTTGCAGCTCAAGGACGCTTAAACGAAGAAAAAAAAACAAAGCTTATGGAACTTCCTCTGCTCTTTAGATGATATTCTAAATGTTAACATCCTCACAGAACGACTCAGTCAATCCCACATATGCAATCCCATTCTGCTCCAACTGGAAAAAGTTTTCAAACTTTGAAATATAATTCATCAAAAATTGCATCATTCTTCTTCAAGCTGAAAACAGGGGTGCACATAAATGAACAAAGGTCACATTAAGGTCGTTTACTGAAGATTATAAAAGAGCACACTTTTCAAATGATTTGTAAGTGCAAAAGAAAGTTCTGCATTTCAAAAGCATATTCAAAGTGCATATTATACACCTCGTAAGTCCATCGCTTGCAAGAGTAATGAATGCTCGCCTGAAACTTGGGCAACAACTATTACCTTCACTGCTACAAACACACTATGGTTACTTTTATACCCCTTTCAAAACTACTAGCATGGAAAAAAAAAAACTACCTTTCAAAGTTCACATAGCTTGCATTCATGCGCTACGCAAACACCCAAGGGCAAACGTTCAGCCTCGCTCTGTTTATCGAGCTAGCTATTACTGTCGCGCTCTCTCAGCTCCACATGCCTTATTTATTTACCTCAATAAATCGCCTATACAGAAGTTTACGATGAACTCACAGACAAGGAAACAAAAAAACAAACATGGCAACAGCAGAAAATAATGTGCTTGAAGGAGGTTTTGGCAATGGGGACTCTGAAGAGGACAACATGAGGCAAATGAGTATGTGAAAAGGCCATAAAAACAAGGGGATTGAAAAGGTGTAGAGGAAAGAAAAGCAGTCCAAGCAAAGTTGAGATGAGAATGGATGAGGAAGGCACTCAAATGTAGGGAGCAGAATATCAGAGGTTGAGGAAACATCTACAATGTTCTACATAGGTGTGTCGCAAAGCTTCTGAGTCATGTCAGTGCTGAAGGAAGTATCACACTTCGTGAAATGTAACACCTCCAAGACTTAGAAAAGATGGGTGTGATCATGACTGTGGTAATAAAGTTTTGCTTAAAAATACCAAATGAAAACAAGCAAAACAAAAGTTCAAGTCCACATTGAACAGAAATGCTCAATTGCTTTATGAATGATGCCTTGTTTTGTTAAAAGCATGTTTTTTTTGCCAAAAGTAAAAATTTAAGAAGATTACGTCAAGTTCTGAGATCTGCTTTGAAGAAGTTTTTTGTTGAAATCGGATCAAAATTAATCATGTGACTAAAGCACTCCATGGAGTAAAGTCTGATCATGTGGAGATCTCAAGAATGTACAAGGAGGCTTACAAAACATGAAAAGTAATGGAGAGAGCGTTAAATTTAAGTTTTGAAGACAGTTTAGAGGTCATACAGAAAATATGTGATGCTTTCGGAGGTGTGGAGGGAGGGGTATTTCTCGGAAGGGGTGGGGGGGGGGAGCACAGCTACAGTCAAGTGTCGTCATCTTCATTTTCATGGGCACAGCTATCTTGGATTTTCTTCACCAAGACAGGACATGTTAATTTAGAACAACCTTGCTTTCACTTGAATTTGTCCAAATATGGCAAAGTGCTGTTTAAATCATTGATTTAACAAAAAGTCATGTATTTTATGTGCAGCTCCTTCGACCTCAAGTTGCGATTAAATTATTAATTTATATCCAAATCAGTATCCAAGGATGTAGAATAGCTGCGACTGCTGTATTTTTGGATCAATGGAGTTTTCGACATTAAATTGAGTCATAAAGTGAAGAGGTGAACAAGATACAAATTTGAAGGACACCAGCTGTCCATGAGAAAATTGATGGGAGAATCACGAGACAATGCTTATATCAATAAAGAAAGCAATCAAACCAGGGATAAAGTAAACTCGAGATGTCATTCGTGTATGAACACAAACATTATATCTGTTCCAATAACATCCCTCCAAAATTCATAGCAATTTCACCGACAGCACAATTAAGGCTTTCACAATTTTTCTGATGGCCAGCCAGACGACACACTAATGGGTATGTGATCAGGAAAGTTGCAGGGTCTGTCAAAACACCAAAAAAAAATTAAAAAAAAATGCTGGACAGTATTATGTAAAAGCTTGCTAAAACAGAGACTGCACATAAAACAAGGATACAACGGTTTGAATGAGAAAAGACATTGTTACCAAACACATCCATGTAACCGACTGACAGGATGGTGCACAGGTTGCACACTTACCTGTGAGCTGTTTAGTCTGGGTTCAATAATTGACTTGGCTATAAACTGTCGGATTGGTGCTTCGCAAGCAAGGCATTGCATCATAAAGTGTACCTTCTCTTGTTTGGATGTTAAGCTGGGAATCCATCTGTCTGTTTAGCTGGCAGACATTTGTGACCTGAGTGTATTTTGATGAAGATTGTGAAAAAGGTGTGTTTTTCAAAATTCACAATTCTTGTTCCAGTTACTGCTGGGAAGACAATGGCAAACCACCCAATGTAATCGTTGCTATGAGAGCACTGCAACAGCACTGAATCACTCCATGGACAGACCACCCCAAGAGAGAGCGCATTCAAAAAAGCACATACATGTGCAATGTGCACACACATACATAAATATCTATATATACATATACATATATATATTTGTTGTTTTGTAAAGCTGGCACTCCTGCGAGGCAGTGGCATCCAACATATAGGGATCCCAAGACAGTTGTCTCGTTCGTATTCATTTAGTTAGCCCTTCCATACGTCTATTGGGTAAATGGGACAAGATGCATTGCGTAGGGCCATTCATGAGGTCTTGAATCCCTTATTCTTTCACTTATTTTTCTTCCGTTTATTTCACACAAAACCATGCAAGCATGCACACCAGATCAGGTTACTCGAGGAGCGTCACGAGATGCAGCAACCCAGCTTATTTGCATACGTGTGCCATTTCCTTATTCAAACGGCATGCCGTAAACCAACCTACGCCTCACCTCAGACCTTCACCACGCTCACCACAACACGGCAACCCTCATCATAATTCTCACAACGCCTTCTAAAAATACGCACAACAAACTATGCCCAACCTCTTCAGCACAAACACCACAACCGTGACCAACCACTTCAGCCTCATCACAACTGCTTCAACCACTCCCAATGCTTCAACGCCTTCACTGCAAATGCCACAGCACTTCCTCTACCTCACAACTGCTACGAACTGCCATAACCACAGTTAACTCCCTAGACACTCACCACAGTCTCGGAGGATGCTCGGGGTACAAAACACACGACAAGCCAGGGTATTTTGGCATGCATAACTTGAAGCGCAAGCATGCACTGGGGCTCGTTCTGGACATCCTGGTAGCCCTAGTGCTATGCTAAACAGCAATGTTCGAACGGAGTTCAGAGCACGTTCATGGCCGGAGAGTGCTCCTTTAGACCCTTGGCCAATGTTAATTCTGTATCTGTCATGTGGCCAGGCTGGAGCGTAACTGAAGCCATTTTCAGCTCTGGAATTTATATTAAGCACCATTATGGAAGGTGCTTCCCCTCGTGGCGAGCTTCAAACCCCGAGTCCGCAAAAATATATACAGTGCCTATAGGAAGTCTACACCCTCTTTCCAAAAACACCCCCAGTTTTCTTCGCTCCAACCACTTCCTAAGCAATTGGGTTGCATAGATCTGTCGACCGTGCCAGGTACAATGAGGTCACATACACCTCAACTGATCTGAACTCTCTAGCTTCCTCGGGTGTGTGTGTGTGTGTGTGTGTGTGTGTGTGTGTGTGTGTGTGTGTGTGTGTGTGTGTGTGTGTGTGTGTGTGTGTGATGGTGCCCGTTATGTGTAACATAGGTTAAGATTGTAGACATTTGTTTTGGGTTTACTCTGCACCGTCTTTTCTTTTGTCAATAATAATTGCATTTATTTTGCCACACCCAAAATTCCTTGCTTTTCCCGGCTGTACATAATTGTGAATGAACCCATTACTGTGACACATCATTTTCCTTGCCTTGATTGTAATAAATTGCTTGTCATAAATGTACCCAGCTCGTTTCATCTTTTCCTTCAATGGTCCAGCATGGTCCGCCCATTAGCTTAGCTGGGAAGTTATACACCACCGAATTGCTCGTTAGTCAATGCGCACTCACTGTATTGCTTGGCAGTAATCCGAGTGTGCACTGAGGGCATATGACCGTAATTGACTGGCCGTCCACAGGTAAGGTATCACGTGATGTAGTGTAACCCTGCCCAGATTGGCCGTGCCAATCGGCGTTCATGGTTGCCTAGCAACCTGCCAGTGCGCGGAGATATCAGGGTCCAGCGGCCTCAGGAGCGGTTGTTCGGGAGGAATCCGAGTGCTTCCTCTTGTGGCGAGTCTCGAACCCCGAGTCCGCAACAGTACATACAGTGCCGAAAGGAAGTCCACACCCTCTTTCAAAATGTTCACCTTTTGTTGCCTTAAAGCCTGGAATTAAATTGCATTAAATCAGGCTTTTTCCACCTTTATTTACACATCATAACCCACAACTTCCAACTGAAAAAGAAAACAAATTCTATAAATTTCAGAAAATTAATGAAAAATACAAAAGTAGAATATCTTGGTTGGATAAATGTACATCCCTATTACAACAGCAATTGCAAATTAGCTGAAGTGTAACCAAACACCTTTTAATTGACAAAATCACACGCCAAGTGAATTGGCCTCCACCTGTGGTAAGTTTTAGTGATTCTGATTATTTCAGAATGAAATCAGCTTTTCCTCGAGGTTTCCTCTGCTGGGTAGTGCATTTCACAGCAAAGACTCAACCATGAGCTCCAATAAGCTTTCAAAAGACCTCTGGGATAAAGTTGTGGAAAGGCACAGATCAGAGGATTGGTATAAAAATATTCTAAAGGCCTTGACTATCCTTTGGAGCACACTCAATATAATTACGAAGAAGTGGAGGGCGTATGGTACCACCAAAACCCTGTCTGGATCATGCCGTCCCTCCAAACTGGATTACCAAGCAAGGAGGAGACTGATCAGAGGCCATCAAGAGGCCCATGGCAACTTTGAAAGAGCTACAGACCTTTATGGCAAAGACTGGTCACTGTGAGCATGTGCCAACAGTATCCCATGCACTCCCCAATGCTGGTTTGTATGGTAGGGTGGCAATAAGGAAGCCACAACTCAAAAAAAGCCCACCTTGAGGAATGCAAAAAACTACTCTGGAGATTCTGAAGCCACATGGCAAAAAGTTTTGTGGTCTGATGAAACGAAGATGAAACTTTTTGGCCTAAATGCAAAATGTTATGTTTGGCACAAACCCAACAGAGCACATCACCCAAAGAACACCATCCATACGATGAAGCATGGTGGTGGCAGAATCATGTTATGGGGATGTTTCTAATCAGCAGGGACTGGGGCACTTATCAGGATAGAAGGGAAAATGGATGGAGAAAAATACAGCAAAATCCGAGAGGAAAGCCTGCAGCCCTCTGCAAGACGAATGAAATTGGGACGCAAGTTCACCTTTTAGCATGACAATGACCTGAAGCACACAGCCAAAGCTTCATTGGAGTGGCTAAGGAATAAAATGTGAAATGTCCTTGAGTGGCCCAGTCAGAGCCCTAACCTCAATCCAATCAAAAATCTGTGGCATGACTTGAAGATTGCTGTCCATCAACGTTCACCACGCAATTTGACTGAGCTGGAAAAGTTTTGTTCAGAATAATGGGCAAATATTGCCCAATCAAGGTGTGCAAAGTTGGTAGAGACTTATCCCAACAGACTCACAGCTGGTATTGTTGTCAAAAGGTGCTTCAACCAAATATTAACTCAGGGGGGTGGACACTTATCCAACCAAGATATTCTCGTTTTATATTTTAAATTAATTTTCTGAAATTTGTGAAATTTATTTTTCATTTGGAAGTTGTGGGTTCCAATGTGGAAATAAAAACGGAAAAAGTCTGATTTAATGAAATTTAATTCCAGGCTTGAAGGCAACAAAAGGTGAAAATTTTGAAAGGAGGTATAGACTTTCTATTGGCACTGTACACTGCCTTCAGAAAGTATTCTCACCCCTTGACTTTTTCACATTTTGTTGTGTTGCAGTCTGCTGAATTTAAAATGGATTAATTTTTTTTTTTAATTACAATTTTCAGACTTTAGTTTTCATCCCATCAAACCACAGAATATTTTGCCTCATGCTCGCACAGAGTCTTTCGTATGCCTTTTTGCAAACTCCAGGTGTGCTGCCATGTCCCTCGTTCTCAGGAGTGGCTTCCATCTGACTACTCTCCCATAAAGCCTCGATTTGTGAAGTGTTGCAGAGATTGTTGTCCTTCCGGCAGGTTCTCCCATCTCAGCCAAGGAACTTTTTAGTTCTGTCAGAGTGGTCATTGGGTTCTCGGTGACTTCTTACCAAAGGTCATTCTTACCCAGTTTGCTCAGTTTGGTGAGACGGCCAGCTCTAGTAAGAGTCTGGGGAGTTCCATATTGTTTCCATTTCCTAATGATGGAGCTCACTGTGCTCTTGGGAACGTTCAACACTCTTATAAATTGTTTTATACCCTTCCCCAGATCTATGCCTCCTCACAATTCTATCCCAGAGTTCTACGGACAGTTCTTCGGACTTCATGGAAGTGTTTCTGCTCTAACATGCACTGTCAACTGTGGGGCATAATATGGAAAGGTGTGTTTCTTTCTAAATGATGTCCAATCAATTAAATTGGCCACATATGAACTCCAATCAGGTTGTAGAGACATCTCAAGGATTATCAAAGGAAATTGGACGCACCTGAGCTCAATTTGGAGTGTAATAGCAAAGGGGTTGAATACTTATTGATGCAAGACATTTCAGCTTTTCATTTTTAATTAATTTGTAAAAAATTCTATTAAAAAAAATTCCACTTTGACGTTAAGGGGTATTTTATGATCGGTGACAAAAAAAATCTCAATTTAATGCATTTTATATTCAGGCTGTAACACAGCAATGTGTGAGAAAGTCAAGGGGCATGAATACTTTCGGAAGGCACTGTATATTTTTATATATATATATATATATATATATATATATATATATATATATATATATATATATACATATATATACACACATATATATACACACACACACACACACACACACACACACACACACACACACACACACACACACACACACACACACACACACACACACACACACACACACACACACACAATATTACTTTGAGATCTGGGAGAGCTCCATTCCACCGTCTAAAACCTGCACATGGAGATAGTAACTAATGACACACACACACACACACACACACACACACACACACACACACACACACACACACACACACACACACACACACACACACACACACACACACACACACACACACACACACACACACACACACACCTCTTATATGTACAGCTATTTGTGAAACTATATTATAAAGAAAATGTATCAATTAAAATTAATTAATTGTCCACTATTTTATTAAAGAGTAATGTGATTACTTATGTGGTTATGCAGTGACATCATCATTCAGCTCATCCTGAAATGGGTGGCAGGATCAGTGTTAATTAAGGAGATGATGCATCTGTGTATCAAGGGAAGGGGTACAAGGAAAGATGGGACAATCATATCACAAAGGAATGAGTGCAATAAAGAAAGGGAGGAAGGAAGCCCACTTCGCAAAAGGAATAGGGAAGTCCATATCACAAAAGTAGGAGGAAAATTCACTTCGCAAATTGAAAAGAGAAGTTAATGTCCCAAAGGAAGGAGAGAAAAGAACTCGAACATGTGTCTGAATGGGGTCCTTGAAGAAAACGTGTTCTTGCTTTGAAAACAATTTCCTTTGACCAGTCACAAGTTGATGTTGCTTTATGTCCAAAGATAGGCAACATTCATTTGAACAGATGCAATCACTTTAACATAATGTTTTTCAAGCAGATGCAACTTGATTCCAGTTACAGTAGACATACACGCACACGTACGTACATGACAGACGAAGCAAAGAAAAAATGGGACAGTGCATCCTCAAGCTCACCTGGATCAGGAACAGCAATCAATAAAACCCCCAGCTGACCCCCTTAGACCCCAGTTTCTATTTTCATGGCATGACAAACTTTGGTACATCATGGGTGATGAAGGTTGTGGTCAAGTTTCATCAAAATCGTGTGTTGTTTCAGAGAAGAGAGCAAATACCTATTTGGGGGGGGGGGGTTAAACCTCCGCCCCCACCCCGACCCCTTTAATATGCGCAGATTTTGATACGATCAATAAACCTTTGTTATGCATGATATATGAAGCTTGTGGCCAAGTTTCATCCAAATCATGTGTTTGGTTCAAGCGATAATGACTGAAGTTATTACCGACTGACCGATTCACTGACTCACTCACTCACACACTCACCTGCAGACATTGCTCAATCGCATCAGCTCACCTGACTAAAGTTCAGGTGAGCTAAAAACGGGATTGTCAATCAAAACGATACAGTGCATCTTGTTGAGACGCATACCTTTTAATGGCAAACAATTATTTTGTCACAATACTTTGCAGTCTTTCGCTTTAGTTACAATGCATCAATAACTATCGTAAAATAAATCTGGACAAAAACAACATCTGTTTACCCACAGAACCACAAGCTATTAACTCAATAGGTCCTATTTACACACTACACAATAATTCGAGCAACTCTTTCTTTATTGTCAAAGCATGCAAGCAGAGCTACTAAAAACACATTTTGTGCAGGAGAGGAGGGCAGTGAACCAGCCACCAATAACTGTCAAGAGAATTCACTGAACAATCACTGCCAATCGAGTCTCATGATATCCCTTGTGCCGAGGTGTACTAAACAAGACGAACCTTGTCAAATACATTTGTTGGGAAGAAAAGCCTGTTTCACACAAGCATGCTCTGCAGAGAAAGATAAGCCACAGCTTTAGAGTTGAATGCTTTTAAAGATTCAAGATTCATTTTTGATGGGATTCAAGTTTCCAGGCAAGCAAGTTGAGAAAAGGAATCCTGATTGCGGTGTCAAATCCTGCCGATTCATCACCGATGTGGTACAATCCGTCATTGGCCTATTGGTATTCCCATCTGTATCCTTCACTCACGATGTGGGGAACCAATGTTCAAATCTCACAAACCATAAGTGTTTGTTCAATGTTTACTCATGTCCTTGAAATTCACGTAAAGAAGTACTGTTGCCTATGAATGTATGTCTTTGGCTGACATTTGATTTATGTATAAGCTCCTCCATGAGCCTTAGATTACTGTTACAAAACATTCCAATTCAGTTTGAAATAAATCGTGCCCTCTTTGAACTTGGGAGGAACAAGTATGACATGCTTCAGCTTGAAGTTCATCTGACCAGCCGTTCTGGAGAAAAAGTTTGAAGGTTTTAAGGTAAATTTAAGATGGCTGCCAAACCATGTGACCTATCAACAAGAAATTAACAAACTTGTAAAAGGATGTCATGGGGAAAGTGGGTGTAAAGTTTCGCCTCAATCTGTTCAGCCGTTCTGGAGAAGATGTTTTAAATTATTTTTTTCAAAACAAGATGGCTGCCGCACAAAGTCACCGATGACGTCATAATAAAAAAAATTTATACGGTGATTTGTTGTGTAGATGAAGCTCAAGAAATATCAGATTTTTCCCATGCAGCGTTCTACTTGAAGAATTTGCACCGGCATACCGCTTCACCGATGACGTCATGAAAAAAAATATCACCCGTGTTCCCCATGGGGAGCTTAGTAAAATGTATAAAGCGAAAAAAAATTTCCATTGCACGGTTTCAGAGATGCAGAGGTCCAAAGTTTATCGGTTTTTTTCAAGATGGCGCCCGTACCACGTGACCTATGACGTCATAATTATCAATGAAGTATGCTATCAAAAAAGATACATACTATGGTGAAAATTTCGTGTCAATTGGACTTAGCGTTCCAGAGAAAAATGATTTTTAAAGCGAAAAAGCCCGCAAATTGCCGGCAGAAAAAGAATATACCATCAGAGATGGGGAATCCCCCTGCCATTGAAAAGTAATTGAAATCACATAAGTGGTTTTCCATTTAGTACAAAAAATATTTTTTTAAAGATGGCCGCCCCAGTCGGCCATCTTGGATCCGGCCACGCCCAAAATCAATACGGTTCTTCCTTTTCAGGTAGTACATGTGTGACCCAAATTTCAAATCGATATGGCGAACAGTTTATGAGTTATCACACTCACAGCTATAAATGTTGATGCCCAGCCAAGCCGGACGGACGGACGGACAGCTGGACGAACGACCTGGGTGACAACAATATCCTCCTTCCGTCTCGCGGCGGGGGATAAAAAATAAGAAATAAAAAGAAGAAAAACAATAGGTCACCCAGTCCATTAGACTGGGTACCCTAATTACTCACCAACCTATGGCCAACAATTTCCTGCAAAAAGTAGATTTTCTCCTTTTGCCTGGACAACAACACAAGCACATCATATTGGTGCCTTGTGAGTGCAAAAAGGATTCAGACACTGCAAGCAGGATTCAGTTTTGCAACTTGGAAGCCTGCAAACTTGGCTCGAGTCAAAATCTGACCCATGGTTCTTGAGTTTTGAAAAGTGTACAAGTCTAAAGTTATAGCTTGTCTTTGTGTTCAACCCATATGTGCTGCAAGCTGAACAATCAGCCCACATTTTCAACACAGCAAGCAATGTAGGTTTGATTCTCAAACTATCATGCTGGTGCTTCACAGGCAGGGTGTTGCCTTAGTCAGTGTGTCATCCCTCAGATGGACACAAAGCTGGGGCCCCATCTGGGAGCAGAAGTTGGTATATGTTGAAGCTCCACCAGTGTTTTCCGACAAAGAATTGGTGAGTTATCGCCGGTACCCTGAATAAATTACAAATTCCTGCCCAACTTTCGAGTGAACATTTCATTGTAAATACGAACCAATTTTTCTATTTTGAGAAGTCACATAACCAATATTGGACTTTCAAAATGATGTAATCCTCCCCAAAATGCTTGGCACACATGTACAGAAAACCTGGGAAGCAATGATGATTGGGAGGAATGTTTACGTACTGTATATTGTGCGTGCAAACTAAGGATTGTTACCTAAAATGGCTCACAAAGCTTCTAAAAGAAGCGGAAAAACTTGAAAAAGTACCCGATGGAAAGGGGTGCGTCTCTGCACAATGAAAGAGTTGGAGAACTTTCTTAGCTCACTGAAAGGGATGAGACCTTGCAGGTGCCCACACAGAAAAAAAAAACTCCCTACAATGTTGATCAGTACAAGGCACAAAGGATTGTAGATGGGCACGTTCTACCCAGACCCCTGACGGATTGCTTCCAGTGAATAGACTTTGAACCTTGCGGAAGTGACTCCTGTGAACATGGCATGCTTGGTGATATACTTAATGGATGTCTGTAATTGGAAAGACAATGACATGCATCTTTACCAACAAAGTAATGGTTACCAACTCTGACAAATGGACATGCTCACGATGTGAAAATACAAAAAGCTTGTGCCAGCAATTATTCATGTGAGAGCCAGATGAACCAGGCAGACTTCCCTGACGAAGACATCGGATCTGGTTTAGGTGCTTCTTAACAGCAATGGATAGGTCATATATGGGGCTGGTGGGTGCACAGGGTAAATCAACGTTGAAAAAAAACGTGCACAGCGCATGATATTTACTATTAATCATGTTGTGAGGGAGGAGGAGGAGGGAAGTCAGAGCTGTTGGAGCTGCGAGTGTTGATATATATATATATATATATATATATATATATATATATATATATATATATATATATATATATATATATATATATATATATATATATTTGCTGCGAATTCGCGCCCGCCGGCGTGCGAACGGCCACGTGACTCGAATCGTGACCCTCTCGGACTAACGCAGGGAGCTAGTCACGGGTGGGCCTTTCGGCCTCACCACGATCGTGCCAATCGGCCACCCGCGTGGGATAGGGTTGTTCGCCAAACTCGACCTACCTAAGTACCCACGCGGAAGGTAGACCGGGCGATCGCACCTCGCCGCAGGTCGACCCCGGACACGGGCCGCTTAAGCGACCCGTTCCATACTATCGGGATAACCGAGCGGTGTTATCGTCGGCCTCGACGGTTCCGATTAATTATTGGGCGTATTAAGCCCACGACAAACCCTTTACATGAAGCAAGATGAAGATTCAATTAAAGAAAAGACGAAGCGAAACGGGAAAACAGTTCAACATGATGCACATTTATTCCGCGGCACACGGAGAGCACACATATACAGCCAAACAGAATGCACATATATCAAATGCTACAAAAGAAACAATGACACAGAGATACTACCGACTAAGACCGACACACGGCCACACTTAAACAGTTTTACTTCACAGACGCCAACAACACATGTACTCAAAAGCAAAAGAAAAGGCCACCCTCAAAGACAAGGGGGCAGACGGGGCCTGTGGGCCAATATTTGCGCGGGACCTGAAAGAGCGGTCACGTCCGCGAGACCGGGTGGGTTCTACCCGCGTCTTTGTGATGAGCGGCAAATGTGGCAGCGCGGCGGTGCCCCGACTTTGTGCTCCTTCGTGGGTTCGTTGGCACTGCTTGGAGTGGGGTGGGAACCCTTTTCGCACTATCTCAGCGTGGGGGAAAAAAAGGGGGGGTGGGAATTGTTGATGCTCTGGGGAAAGAGTATAGCTGGCTTGCTTGGGTCCTGTGACGAGCGATTCCATCGCGACCTCATCGCCGACCGCAGTCTTCCTTGCCTCGGACCCGAGCTCCTCGGACTCTTCCCCCAATTCTCCTCAGCCGACTGCCGAAAACCACCGGGACGCCGTCGCCTCCCGACTCCACTCCGCGCTCTGCCCAAAACTCTCTCCGCTTTTCTGCCGCTCTCCGCTCTTCCAAAACCGACTCTGCTCAAACCGACTCTGCCCAAACCGACTCTGCCCTCCTGCCACTCTCCGCTCTTCCAAGGCCGACTCTGCCCAAACCGACTCTGCCCAGATTCGCCCCGCGCTCAGCGCTTTATAGGCCGGCAGGAGAACCCATATGCAAATTTCTGGATCAGAACGAGCTCGGGGGTGGAGCCACGCTCGCCCATTGGACGGAGGAAAGGGGGCGTGAATCTCCCCTGATGCTAGAATTTGCATATCTCGATTCCACACAGACGCGCCTGGAGGCGGGGCCAAACCGCCCCGCGCTTGCTGATTGGACGGATCAGAAGTGGGCGTGTAGCATTCCTGATCCGAATTCTCCTCGGAAAGGCCGCATTTTGCACTCGCGGCTCGGCGCGCATCCCGAACGAGCCCAGGACAGCCTGACGCTCGATGCTCACAGGTGGTGCGGGAATGGCCGCAGAAGGAGAGAGGTGAAGGTGGTGGAGGGTTTATGGTGGTGGTTTATAGCCCTGGTGCCGTTTGGAATGGCGGTGATGCGATGTTTACGGGAGCGAGTTGTGAAGGTAAAGATCGTGGCTGTTGGCGTTGTTGTTGTTGTGAAGCGGCGTTGTGGTTGGTGGTTGTTGTGTGATGGCGGTTGAGAAGTGGTTGGTTCAAAATAAAGATAGAACAGAAAAACGGCTATCTCAAAGGGTTGCAGCCCGAATGAATCACATTTATTCCCTCTAAACAACGGGTTTGGGCTAACTACACATGTACTTACAGAGATATCTCACCTATGGGACCTGAATGGTGGTTTGCGAATTTCCACAACCGCAACAATATATATCAAACAATATACCGATTTTCCAAACAAACAATTGTTTGTTTTGCTTTGTGGCTATAAGAGAAATTATATTAGATTTTCTGCATCTTTTGCTAAAAGGAGCAGTGTGTGGGTATGTGTGTGCGTGCGTGCGTGCATGCGTCGCCACTCTCTTGTACAAACAGGAAAACATTTGACACCTCTCATCCACGGATATTTCACGTATTTTCTATGTTTCTGTGAGTCTGATTTGCATCCAGGAACAGAACAATTATGGTTAACTATTTTAAAATTGCTGCTCATTCGTATATACAGAGGGGATAACAAGTATTTGATACACTGACGATTTTGCAGGTTTTCCCACTTGCAAAGCACGAAGAAGTCTGTAATTTTTTTTTATCATCGGTACACTTCAACTGTGAAAGAAGGAATCTAAAACAAAAATCTTGAAAACCACATTGTATGATTTTAAAATAATTAATTTGCATTTTATTGCATGAAATAAGTATTTGATCACCTCCCAACCAGTAAGAATTCTGGCTCTCACAGACCTGTTAGTTTTGTCTTTAAGAACCCCCCCCCCCCATTCTCCACTAATTACCTGTATTAACTGCACCTGTTTGATTTCGTTATCTGCATAAAAGACAGCTGTCCACATTCAATCAATCAGACTCCAACCTCTCCACAATGGGCAAAACCAGAGAGCTGTCGAAGGACATCAGGGACAAAATTGTAGACTTGCACAAGGCTGGGATGGGCGACAGGACAATAGTCAAGCAGCTTGGTGAGAAGGCAACAACTGTTGGCGTGATTATTATAAAATGAAAGAAGTTCAAGATAACAGTCAATCTCCCTCGGTCTGGGGCTCCATGCAAGATCTCACCTAATGGAGCCTTAATTATCATGAGAAAGGTGAGGGATCAGCCCAGAACTACACGGCAGGACCTGGTCAATGACCTGAAGAGAGCTGGGACCACAGTATTAAAATAAACCATCAGTAACACACTACGCAGTCATGGATTAAAATCCTGCAGCGCAGGTAAGGTCCCTCTGCTCAAGCCAGCGCATGTCCAGGCCTGTCTGAAGTTTGCCAATGACCATCTGGATGATCCACAGGAGGAATGGGAGAAGGTCATGTGGTCTGATGAGACCAAAATAGAGCTTTTTGGTTTAAACTCCACTCGCCGTGTTTGGAGGAAGAAGAAGGATGAGTACAACCCCAAGAACACCATCCCAACCGTGAAGCATTGAGGTGGGAACATCATTATTTGGGGATGCTTTTCTGCAAAGGGGACAGGACGACTGCACCGTATTGAGGGGAGGATGGATGGGGCCATGTATCACGAGATCTTGGACAACAACCTCCTTCCCTTTAAAAGAGCATTGAAGATGGGGCGTGGCTGGGTCTTCCAGCATGACAACGATCCGAAACACACAGCCAGGGCAACGAAGGAGTGGCTCCGTAAGAAGCATCTCAAGGTCCTGGAGTGGCCGAGCCAGTCTACAGAGCTGAACCCAATAGAAAATCTTTGGAGGGAGCTGAAAGTCTGTGTTACCCAGCGACAGCCCCGAAACCTGAAGGATCTGAAGAAGATCTGTATGCAGGAGGGGGCCAAAATCCCTGCTGCAGTCTGTGCAAACCTGGTTAAGAACTACAGGAAACGTCTAATCTCTGAAATTGCAAACAAAGGTTTCTGTACCAAACATAAAATTCTGTTTGTCTGATGTATCAAATACTTATTTCATGCAATAAAATGCAAATTAATTATTTAAAAATAATCATACAATGTGATTTTTTAAGATTTGTATTTTAGATTCCGTCTTTCACATTTGAAGTGAACCTATGATAAAAAATTATAGACCTCTACGTGCTTTGTAAGTGGGAAAACCTGCAAAATCGGCAGTGTATCAAATACTTGTTCTCCCCACTGTATGATGAAAAATATGTTAAGGACAATATTTCACTTACAGAATTCGCACTAGCGCCGATACATTAAAAGTGCCCAGCGAGCACAATCAAGTCACTGAAAACATGCACAGCGTATGAAGGCATCATTGACATACATACGCCATTTCGAAAGCCCTGCATTTATTTTGCTTTTTAACAAGTGTATTTTAAAGGAATCCAAATACCATTATCAAAGGCAAACCAACAAGTGTAATGTCACAACTGAACCTGTGATTAACAGGTTCAGTTTGGAAGCTTCCAAAAGTGTTACAAATATTATGCAATTAGCACAAACACAAATGAATGAACAAATGGTTGAATTAATGGACGAATTGTCTCAACAGCCATTGTAATTACTCTTCTACTGCTTTGGGATTTGCCTGCTTTCCATTATACTAGTATAAGCAGTTATGAATACATCGACTGCATTACACCATGAGCAAGGTCAGTGTGTGCTTTGGTCAACTATATATTATTAAATGATTTACCTGCCAGTCATTGCAGCGCATGATCACATCTGGAGTTCACTGATATGGTAGAGAGGATGTCAGGCACTCTTATATCCTCTCCATTCATCCTTCAAACTCACTCACATCCCATCCCCTAAACTTACTCACATATGATCTCTCCATCTATCAAAATCACTGTCATCTCAATCTGATTGTTTTATTAACTCACATCCCACCCCTTCAAGTTCACTCACATCCTGTCAAGCGGACTCACTTGCATCCCATCTTTCAATCTCTCAAACTCCCTGACTTCTTAGTCCTATTCTTTCAAACTCATTTACATCCAATCACACATCATCACTGAAACTTACTCACTTCCCATTTCTCAAACACCATTTTGCACCTCCGCCCCACACCCACCCCTGCTCCCATTCCTCAAACAGACTCCAATTGCCTCCATATTCTTCCTCGTTCAAACCAATCAAAAACCAATCCTATCCCTCATTCTCTCTGTGGACAATATCACAGTTCTAAAGCTCACGCAGTTCAATGCAGCAGTGCAGCAAATGTAGGTTAACGTCATTAGACAAAGGAGAGGTAATCATTTTGAGATAAAGCCAAAGAAATGGAACCTTCATTGCCCTATCATCACAAAATCAATATATGAAGATAAAGTACAAACAACATTTTGCAATTTTTCTAAATTTCTCTTTTTACACTCAAGATTGCCAAAACAAGGTAAAAATCCACTGCATGAGACAAACGATGGTAAAAGGTCGAACTAAAATGTATGTTAAATGGAATAGCAAAAGCAAAACAGTCCAGTTCACTAAATCAAGACCGGACATCAGCAGGCCGTAGTACATCCCCCAAATATTTGTAATAGCTGCGTGTAAGTGGGTGTGACCGCCGATGACCCCTTGGTGGTTAGTTACTAGAATTCCGTAACTATGGTCACACTTTGTGTGAAGATCGAACCAGCACAGTATTTATTTTACAAAATTGGAAAACTTCATGCTTCTCTGGATTCAAGCTTCCGCTCACAGGAAGGCCCGAGGGACTGGCCATCTTGGAGGTCGCACTCGACGAGGGAGTAAATAAAACGCTTGCATTATGCCGTATTGATGCTCTGCCACAGCTGCTGTGCGTTTTCAAGCTCGATACCCGCTCCCTGATGGGCGACCGAAGGCATACCACTTACTTTGAGATTAAACAGGAGCCCTTTCAACACATGCCAGCCCGCTACACGGAGAGCACATTTCAAACTCCGTGTCTCCTTTCACCCCCACAGCAAAGCACTAAGGATAAGAACCATGTGATGATCTCGGTACAAGGCTGGTGGTTCGACTGAAAGTTTGTTTGCTGGACAAAATCTGCTTCTTTGAATATGTGGTATATTGTGCTCTAAACTGTGAATACATTGTTGTGTTAACTGAGGAATAATGAGACCTTGTCATGAATGCATTCTTATGAGACTAAGTGGATTGGAAGTTGAGCTTATTATCTGCCGATCGAGAACTTTGGAGGCAATTTCCCCAGTTTCGTGCTTTCTGTGCATATCAACATCCAGAATCCAGAAAAAAATACTGCGTCGAAGAATTGTCAGACACGTTTTAAACTCCCCAAGTTGTACACAACTCTGGGGGAGAGTATCCAGCTCAATGACGAAGATTACATTCATGATTACAATTGCTACTGAGGTTACTGTGGCTTCAGCTTAGATGGGTCTTGGCAGCCGTTGGAACCTTACAAACAGGAGACCGTCTTGTTTAACAGACCTTGGCAGGTCAACCTAGTCGTCAAACTGGTGGTGCTTAGCCACTTTGCCACATGATTGCTAAACACAGGTGAGGAGAAATTGTTTGGTCATAAGAAGACAATCGATCAGTTGTGAATGGCCTACAGTGATGAAGCCAAAATGGACACTTTTAGTCATTGTGCAAATGTATGCCAAATGCAAAAATAAATGGGATTAAGCAACAAACTTATGTGAATTAAATCGATTTATGGGACAAATGGAATAGCCTGATGATGCAAGGAAAACAGGAATATTCTCGACTAGCATGTTCAAGCTAGTAACTCGCCCTCCTTTACAAGCAAACCCACAGGTGTGACCCAAGATGCAGCATTGCATCTCCCAATGCTATCGATGCAAGTGTCTGTCTGTCTCTGTCTCTGTCTCAAACCTTGCACAATGCTCTGTGCCCCGTGAGCTGTCAAGGAAGATTAGAGATGACGATTGCAGGCATGCCAATGAGCAAATGAGAATCCCTTTTGGCATTTCTCCATAACTGTTTCTCATCAACCTTTAATGTGACCTCAACCCTGTTTACTGTCTCCCCACGCTACCCTGTGCCAGATCTATTTGTATATCTGTATTATAGCTCAGCAACCCACAATTTGAACTCACAGCCTATCTTTGCCCAGTCCTTCACATTATTCTCGGCTCTTAAGGTGATTGATGCCCCTCAACACAACCCTATTCCAAATGCTGAAGGCTCATGTCGCATCCCTTCTTTTTCCATTACCAATTGATTTGAAATGTTAACCCAATATATGTCAGACTCTTCATGTGTCATCAATGTGCATTGCCCCCTTAATTCAGAGCGATCTTACTTACTCTCTCTATCTCCCAAACATGTGTGCATCGTTCCTGTACATTGTTCTTGTACACATCATTCCATTCCTCATTCATTCCTCTATTCCCTACATCCTCTTCAATCTCATTCTTCCCTACAGGTATTCAAGACAGCTGTTCACCACCATGACAGATCATCCCACATTCAAAACCATGATCTTTGCAAAACCATGATCCCGTTAATCTCCTTCCCCCCCCCCCCGCATGCCTCCTTCCAAACAAATTTCCATTTTTTCCTTCCTGAGAGTTTGATTTGGCATCCATCTTGTCCTCCCGACATCCTTTATTTCTCCAAGTCTCCCTCTATTTTGGCCCTCATCCCTGCTGTTGGTGTTTTCCCCCTGTTTCTACTGTTCCTTTTGTTGTGTTACATCCTGATTTATTCTACGTTCGATCTCTTCCACGAGCCTTGACTTTACGGCCAAAAATTAAAAAAAAAAACATCAAAAATCTTTCTAAAACAAAAACTGTTGCTGCACTCCGTCTCTGCATGAACTTTTGAGTCTAGATTGCTTGAAGTTTTCACGGCAACCTAAACAAAAAGGAAAAAAGATATATGGAGCATACAATCGTACGTGCAAAAATTTCAGAATTTTGCTTAAATTGAATCTGTCGGTAGTCCTCGTGCAATCACATATTTATTATAAGATTGTGGGCAATAAAGTCCTTTATTAGACTCCAGCTATTGGCTTCCGTTCTTCGTGACATTCCTTCTCCATCTTGCAGCCTCCGTGCAGCAAAGTCATTCTGTCTTAATAAATCGTAACCACAGAAATGCCTCGTCTCTTTTTCCCTTCTGTCTTTTCTTATAAATGTCCATATGCTTCACAGATGGGGGAAAAAAAAAAACAACAAAAAAAAGGTTTCGTTCAACCCAGCCATGTGCAAGAATGACAAATGCATGATCCTGGCACGCCGCACCCATCAGAGCCTGACTTGCATTTCAGGCTTACGTAGAAAAAATAAAAATAATGCCCGAACAATCATGAATTCAAACTGCCATTCTCAATATAGGCAGCAACCTTCCAAACTCGGCACTCTTTCAAAGTAAACAAAAAAAAAACTTTAAACTACAAGAGGCTGAATTTGGAACAAAACCCAGAGGATTTAAAGGCCATATTTATACAATCAAAAACTTTCAACTCAACCGTCATTGTATAACCTCTTGCATCACTCCCACATAATAGTGGATTATTAATTTCGTTTTAAAGATGACAGCATAACTGTATAAAAGTAATAAAATGACAAAAACATCAAAATTGAATTTTGGTAAAGCTTAGGATATAAAATACAACTACTAATACCCCTACTACTACGAGTCCTGATAATTCCTACATTCTGGTCAGGCATCCTACATTCTCGACACTTACACTTCACTCCGTGATGCAATGCCCTGCCAGCGAATCCCCGATCCGACAGTTTATCGAAACTTGAAGGCGGATTTGACACATCAAAGGTAAGTGGTCTACTTCTGAACCATCCTGTCAGACACAATGCATGATATAAATTCAGGTTTACCCACACAAACAAGCCTTGCCGAGTTAATTAACAGACAGTCTTGAAGACCTCCAGGGGAAAGGCATCACTCGTTGCATCACGGATGATGCAAATAATGCATTAGTAGTCTTATTGAACATCGTGCAATCCAAAAAAATGTTGTTTACAACATGTAACACTGTTGCAGATGTGGGTTATGCATGGTTACAACTCTGAGAACTTGTGTCATGGGAAATCCATTGTCACTTGCAAGTGCAAACTTGTGATCATAGCACAAGGAGCCATCTACAGATTATGCTCGCTGGGAAGGGGGTAAATCGAGAAAAACAACACTGAAAACGGATGGAGTGGAGGAGAAAAGGGGAGGTTAAAGAGTACTATACATTAAAAAAGAACAACAAACAGAAACTTGGATGTTGCATTAAATATTTCAAAAACTATAATGCAACGCTAAGTGCATGGTAATCACTCCTGTGCACTCAAGTGTTTATATTTCAAATTAATGTACACTAATATGACAACTACTACTACAACTACTACGACTACTACGACTACTATACTCATATCTGAAAAGGTCTAAAATATCCCCACCTTCTTTTTGAGTCAGCTGTGGAACGTTGCTGACCAAAGTCCTTCAAGAACAAGCTGGGCAGACCTGACGTTCGACTGAGGGTGATTTGGACAGGAATTTGAGATTTGCTTAGGGGTGATAACATGCCTACTGTTCGCGGACGACACTGTGGGAACTTTATCGTCCAGCAACGACCAGTTCTGACAGATGGGGTCACCGTCCCTCCCATGGACGGTGACCCCTACATACAAAACACCAAGGTAACCGTTTAGAGCTGGGCAGACATTCAAACACAGGCAAGACAGGGCACAGGGCATATACCTGTGAGCTATCCTGGCAGTCTAGATTTCAAATTAATATAACATCATGTCATTTGTCAAAAAGTGGAAATAGCATATTCTGGATGACAAATAGAAAGTTTGCCAACTATTAAAAGGAACACATTTAAAGCCAGAAAACAGTGTGAAGGAGGTAACGAGATATGACACATAATAGCGTCCTGGAATTAATTTTAATAAAAAGGGAAGATTACATAAAAAAGGGGAGATTACAAATTCAGAAATTGCAAAAATATAGAATTCGTGAAGGGCTAATTGCAATTGTTTATCAACCTTATACAGGGTGGCCTGAAAGTCATGTTACCTCTGCTAAATCTCTCGCACTTCGCTCCCTCCCTTCTCCTGCCGCGCTCCCCTGCCGTGGTATGTGGAAACACTGATTCACAGAATTATGGAGCGCATACACATACAATGACTCATTCATTATTGTAAGTACAGCACTGCACAATAAAACCTGTATATTAAAAGAGTTTAATAACGAATGCTCTACTGTGGACGGGTAAAGGGACTTTCAGGCCACCCTGAATGCGATTTAAAACAGGTTCTGTCGACTCGATAGCAAGAGTAAAGAAACAATTAAAGAAAGGCAAAACTGTTAAGAATGAAGATGCATTGACAGGAATGTTAATTGTACAAAATCAAATTAAATACTCCTGTCCATTGATGGCGTCATTAACCACGAGCATAATATTTATTGTTTTCTTTTGGGATGGCAGGATGTTCTAGAGGTATGCGCACCCGCATCTGAGCTGTCTCGCTTGGGTTTAAATCCCGACCCAGCTAGAAACTGACACACTGGTGTTTCGCAGGCAGGATGAGGCATCAATGTGTGTGCTGACAGATGTTAAACTGGGCGTCCCGTCTCCCAGCATTCCTTGGTGGATGTTAAAGTTCCCATGGTATTCTTCATGAAGAGTAGAAGAGCTATTACCGACATCCTCGCCAAATTCCAAATTCCTGCTCCAACCTACAGGAACTTCATCAGTGGTACAGCTGTGTGCCCAGAAATGATGCATCCAGCAGCCACAGGCTGCACCCAAAATTAAAATGAATTCTTTTAAAAAATAAAAAATAAAAAACTGGTGGAGATATTTGTCAAACATAAAATTAGAACGATTACAGTTGTTCCAAAAAACTAACCTCATGCTGTACAAGTGGGAGACTCCACCTTAACCATTGTGAACCCTATCTCTAAAACCCAAGAGCAGAGATGAACCGAACTTTCCAGCAAATCCAATATCATTGCATGCGCAATCATGAATTAATATTTCCTAAAATCTGAAACACAAAGAACACTTAGCCCGAGAAAGAGAAGGATGGTGGAAAAAAAAGTCAAGGGAAAGATTGGTCAAAAGCAATGAAGACAGCCCTGAAAGAGAAAAGCAGATTCCAAACAGACTTTACAAAGTGTATTGTAAAAAGGTTACTCAATTAAACTCAAAGTAATTGGAATGTTAACCACTTAGCTTGTGTCTTTACAAACCTATCCGAAGAGCTACTACTTACCACCATGAATATTATCTTTGTGCTCAAAATATGACTTTCATCGCTGTTTATAAAGGCCTAATATGAATGCAGATCCATTTTCTTACAACATGCACGTGAAGTGAAAAGCAATGTTAAACAATTGGTTCATTCTGTTTGTCTGTTTGTCTGTCTCTCTGCAGATGTCAGTCTATGATGGAGGAAGTACTTAAAGGTCCACAGAATCAGAAATTCATGCTCGGTTTAATGAATAGACACGGCTTCACTTAACTCTTAATCGTTGTTTTTTCTTGAATAAATATCTTGAAAGCCTTTTTGTGTCCTTGTATGCTCGATTGGCCCCACCCCCCAAAAAATGATAACACCATGTAATCACATGACCCACCACATCATCTCGAGGATACTTTTGCTTTGGGACTTATGTTTACATGTGGCCAACATATGCTTTGAACTCTGACAAAGTACTGAGAATGCCATCTAGATGCTCGATTCATGTTCTACAGGATTCAAAATATAACCTTCAATTTAAATTAAGTAGTTTATCAATCAGAGACTGAAGTCTGTAGACAGACAGAGAGAGAAACAGACAAAGTGAACTAATTGCTTAATCCCGCTTTTCGCTCCGCGCGCACGTGCGGGGTACCTCGTCTTGCTCGTGAAGTCTCGTTTCGATCTGAGTCGGCAGACTGTGAGAACAATAGAAGGAACCAATGGAACATTACAGATGGAGCGAATGGAACATTGATCGAGGTATGCTGACCACCGTGGGAAACAATGAGAAGCTGATATTTTGAGCGTTAGCCCTTGTCAAATAAAACGAGTGCCTCGATCAATGTTTTGTTGATTCCATCCATTAAAAATAAAAGGCCAGGTCAATTATATTCTGCTCAAAAAAGCCACAGAGCCTCATTTGCCGAGATTTCTTGCTTCTCATTTTGCAGCAAATGTTAAATTCTCTGCAATTGACATCCATCAAGATGATGGTCCTGTTACTGAAGATACAAAATTACGAGAATCCCTTTGTGCCAAAAAGAGAGTCTCTTCCTGATTATAAGTGCTCAAGCAGACCTGACACATTACTGAATTCAAGGGATAATCTAAAAGCAAAAGTTTAACACATTTCAAAAGTATTTCCTCATTGTGGCCAGAAAATGGTTAGTAACCGTCATTACAACATGACACGTTGTCAAAACACTTTAATAAGAATACAAGTATAATTGCTGCCAGATTCTACAGAATACACACCATGGTGTTGAGTTGTATCATAAACCTCCATGCAATGGGACAACCAGACCAGGAAAAACCTGTGGTGCCAAACCAAGCATCCTGCTGTGTGGAAAACATGTACATGAAACGCAAACTAAAACACAGTTGATGCATGCGAACTACATGCGCAACTTATCACTCCTTTTCTTCCTTCATCATCTTGCCCGTTGCCACAATTTTAAAATGTACTTAAAAATCCATCATCCGATTGTGGCTATTTAAACCCAAACTGAAAGCACTTGGCATATATAGCGTATCTCAAAAAGTTGGACACCTCTTCGTTTTTTTTATAAGGGACAGAGAACGTTATCCTGAGTCACGAGGAGTGAAATTCAATTCCCACAAACACATGGGATTATTAATAGAACTATAATGAAAATACCCTTTATACACCAGACCCTCAACGGAATGATCATTTTTGCTTCAAATACGCACGTATGAGCACCTGCCGCTCCGAGAACGTCTGAGAGTGTCATCCGATGGTTTCCACAACTCATGGTTTTTGTTTGAGATGGCACAATGCCAGAGGCTCACAGTGGGAAATAATAGAGGAGAGGAAGGGAAGAGGACAGGTCGCAAAAGGGGAAAAGGTGATTCTACAAGTCACATGATTGGCTGATAATAATTACGACTACTCCAGGCTGAAAATGTGGTTAAATAACTTAGATGTTTTTCCTCTCCTGTCTCATTCTTTAGATGTCTATCAAAGGATTTTGCAGACTTATAAACGAGGAGAACAATACATAAGTTCCAGTAATGATTATTCCGTACTTTCATGCAATCATTCTGCATCTCATGGTAACGATGAACAATTGTTTGTTTCAGAAATGCAATTAACCCCTGTAAATAACATATAAATTCCGCTTCACTTCGCCAGCAGTGCGAAGACAAAACAGGATCGAATGCTCATTAACTCTAATATACAAGGTGGCATAGTCCTGACACTTGCTTTATTATTAGCACCCAAGGATCGGGTTTCAAAATTTCGATCTATTCTCCTTCCGTTCGTCTGTCGAAGCCCGTTCAACGGGAGTCTTGTACTGTCTGAGTCCTTGTGGGAAGTGTCACAATGTGACCCTCATGTAACTGTGATGTAGGGTTGAGACAGGCAGTGCACCACCATTACATTTCATTACCATCCATACCCACAAACTTTTCTACCCCCATTGACCAGATCAAAACAAACTCTCTTACTTACAGGTTTCTGTCTGTTTCTGTCTGTCTCTCTCTGCTATTTTCCTGTTTGTACATTCTCTTGCTCATTGTGCTCAATTGTGTGCACCATCAGTACAAGTTACCTTTTTACCTACAGTCACATTGCTCTTCCATGAGCCTAAACATTGTGTAGAAATGACCCACATACTGTGTTAACTTGCACATTGTCCATGAATTTACTGTCCTTCTGATAATGTACATTCATCAAATATCTTTGAACACCCTTGAAGTACATGCACCATCATCTTTCACAAAACTTATAGAATGAAACAAATATTAATAATAAAAATAATAATAATAATAATAACAACAACAATCATGTTGTCCTGATGAGTTTACGAAGAAGAATCATACATAATATATTGTTTTCTGATAAAATATAGAAATCACTGACGATATGGCAATGGGGATATGCAAATAAAATTGGCTCAGCAATTTAGAAAACACGTTAAGACTGCAAATGGCTTGGAAATCTGGTGTTATTTCACAACCACTCGCACAGGGTGACGGTGCACGAAACAATCGCTCAGGGTGACGGAGCACGAAACAATCGCTCAGGGTGACGGAGCACGAACCACTCGCTCAGGGTGACGGAGCACGAACCACTCGCTCAGGGTGACGGAGCACGAACCACTCGCTCAGGGTGACGGAGCACGAACCACTCGCTCAGGGTGACGGAGCACGAACCACTCGCTCAGGGTGACGGAGCACGAACCACTCGCTCAGGGTGACGGAGCACGAACCACTCGCTCAGGGTGACGGAGCACGAACCACTCGCTCAGGGTGACGGAGCACGAACCACTCGCTCAGGGTGACGGAGCACGAACCACTCGCTCAGGGTGACGGAGCACGAACCACTCGCTCAGGGTGACGGAGCACGAACCACTCGCTCAGGGTGACGGAGCACGAACCACTCGCTCAGGGTGACGGAGCACGAACCACTCGCTCAGGGTGACGGAGCACGAACCACTCGCTCAGGGTGACGGAGCACGAACCACTCGCTCAGGGTGAAGGAGCACGAACCACTCGCTCAGGGTGACGGAGCACGAACCACTCGCTCAGGGTGACGGAGCACGAACCACTCGCTCAGGGTGACGGAGCACGAACCACTCGCTCAGGGTGACGGAGCACGAACCACTCGCTCAGGGTGACGGAGCACGAACCACTCGCTCAGGGTGACGGAGCACGAACCACTCGCTCAGGGTGACGGAGCACGAACCACTCGCTCAGGGTGACGGAGCACGAACCACTCGCTCAGGGTGACGGAGCACGAACCACTCGCTCAGGGTGACGGAGCACGAACCACTCGCTCAGGGTGACGGAGCACGAACCACTCGCTCAGGGTGACGGAGCACGAACCACTCGCTCAGGGTGACGG
Organism: Eptatretus burgeri; assembly: GCF_056783735.1. Taxonomy (NCBI): domain Eukaryota; kingdom Metazoa; phylum Chordata; class Myxini; order Myxiniformes; family Myxinidae; genus Eptatretus; species Eptatretus burgeri. The sequence continues at coordinate 95,484,360 of NC_140963.1, forward strand.
AGCACGAACCACTCGCTCAGGGTGACGGAGCACGAACCACTCGCTCAGGGTGACGGAGCACGAACCACTCGCTCAGGGTGACTGAGCACGAACCACTCCCTCAGGGTGACTGAGCACGAACCACTCGCTCAGGGTGACGGAGCACGAACCACACGCTCAGGGTGACGGAGCACGAACCACTCGCTCAGGGTGACGGAGCACGAACCACTCGCTCAGGGTGACGGAGCACGAACCACTCGCTCAGGGTGACGGAGCACGAACCACTCGCTCAGGGTGACGGAGCACGAACCACTCGCTCAGGGTGACGGAGCACGAACCACTCGCTCAGGGTGACGGAGCACGAACCACTCGCTCAGGGTGACGGAGCACGAACCACTCGCTCAGGGTGACGGAGCACGAACCACTCGCTCAGGGTGAAGGAGCACGAACCACTCGCTCAGGGTGACGGAGCACGAACCACTCGCTCAGGGTGACGGAGCACGAACCACTCGCTCAGGGTGACGGAGCACGAACCACTCGCTCAGGGTGACGGAGCACGAACCACACGCTCAGGGTGACGGAGCACGAACCACTCGCTCAGGGTGACGGAGCACGAACCACTCGCTCAGGGTGACGGAGCACGAACCACTCGCTCAGGGTGACGGAGCACGAACCACTCGCTCAGGGTGACGGAGCACGAACCACTCGCTCAGGGTGACGGAGCACGAACCACTCGCTCAGGGTGACGGAGCACGAACCACACGCTCAGGGTGACGGAGCACGAACCACTCGCTCAGGGTGACGGAGCACGAACCACTCGCTCAGGGTGACGGAGCACGAACCACTCGCTCAGGGTGACGGAGCACGGACCACTCGCTCAGGGTGACGGAGCACGGACCACTCCCTCAGGGTGACGGAGCACGGACCACTCGCTCAGGGTGACGGAGCACGGACCACTCGCTCAGGGTGACGGAGCACGGACCACTCGCTCAGGGTGACGGAGCACGGACCACTCGCTCAGGGTGACGGAGCACGAACCACTCGCTCAGGGTGACGGAGCACGAACCACTCGCTCAGGGTGACTGAGCACGAACCACTCGCTCAGGGTGACGGAGCACGAACCACTCGCTCAGGGTGACGGAGCACGAACCACTCGCTCAGGGTGACGGAGCACGAACCACTCGCTCAGGGTGACGGAGCACGAACCACTCGCTCAGGGTGACGGAGCACGAACCACTCGCTCAGGGTGACGGAGCACGAACCACTCGCTCAGGGTGACGGAGCACGAACCACTCGCTCAGGGTGACGGAGCACGAACCACTCGCTCAGGGTGACGGAGCACGAACCACTCGCTCAGGGTGACGGAGCACGAACCACTCGCTCAGGGTGACGGAGCACGAACCACTCGCTCAGGGTGACGGAGCACGAACCACTCGCTCAGGGTGACGGAGCACGAACCACTCGCTCAGGGTGACGGAGCACGAACCACTCGCTCAGGGTGACGGAGCACGAACCACTCGCTCAGGGTGACGGAGCACGAACCACTCGCTCAGGGTGACGGAGCACGAACCACTCGCTCAGGGTGACGGAGCACGAACCACTCGCTCAGGGTGACGGAGCACGAACCACTCGCTCAGGGTGACGGAGCCCGAACCACTCGCTCAGGGTGACGGAGCACGAACCACTCGCTCAGGGTGACGGAGCACGAACCACTCGCTCAGGGTGACGGAGCACGAACCACTCGCTCAGGGTGACGGAGCACGAACCACTCGCTCAGGGTGATGGAGCACGAACCACTCGCTCAGGGTGACGGAGCACGAACCACTCCCTCAGGGTGACGGAGCACGAACCACTCGCTCAGGGTGACGGAGCACGAACCACTCGCTCCGAATGAAGTGGCACAGCAAAAGCGTCCACAGAGAGCGAATGATTTGCTCAGAATGACGTAGCGCAGTACCGCTATAGACAATGGTCATTCAGCAAGTGGCTTAAGCACTAATGCAAGCACTCCAATTAAATGGTTGATAAGGAATGGTTGGCCAGGCTATCACTGCATACCATAAAGGATATCTTTCACTTTAAAGCCCATCTTCTCCACGCACCCAGCAGTTAATGAAATAAAATGAATTTCTTCAAAAAATGACTATCCACAAAAGAGTTGCTGTTCAATGCAGAACAACCCTGGAAATATCGCAGAGTTCAATCGCCCGTCAAATAAACATTGCAAAAAATCCGCCATTTTGCATGCTCATCTGTGCACTTGTCGCGTGGTACATCAGTTTGTGGTCTGCGCAAACGTTATAAATTTTTCATGAAATATCCGTTTTTTTACCAGATTTGCTTTGATTCCCTGTGGAGCACCTCACAAAACCTCCAAAAATATAGACACAGATCTGGCAGACACTATGGACAGGCAGTCTCTCTGGGGGACAGGACGTGAGGTCTCGCAGTGAATGCATCAAATCATTCAGCTCAATGAAGTTGGCCAATTTTGTTACGTTCCTAAATTTTTGGTTCACTCAATATAATTCTCCAAACAGTCGAAAAAGGTAAGTTTAATGATTTGGAAGTTTCACATTTTCTTGTGTATGTATGAGGAGGGAACATAGCCTTGCTTGCTTCAACTAAAAAGGTATATCGGCTGAGTTATAAGACTCGTTATTTCTTTAAATTATCAGATTTCGACACTTATTTTGTCAGGACGATATCCGATCCTAAAAAGCAAAATAATATTTTGATGATATACTTTAATTAGTCTGTGAGAGTAGATCATAAAAAAAAATCTTCTCATATAATGCATGAAATCGTTGCAAGCTCCTAATTTGAAAACTATAGCACTTACAAAAGCAATGTATACAACGTAGCTTCGATGAGCATGCATTCGATACGAGTGAGGAAAGTGAAAAATAAACTTTATCGTTAAGAAATCGTTGCGGCCAGTTCCAATTCAATGTGAGGTTGAGCAGGCCAAAAAAACATGGCGGCTTCAGACCCCAGCGAGGTTACCAAGGAAACGCCTTCAGACCCCAGAGAGCGAGGTGGCCGAGAATCGCCTGATGAAGGGTATAATTAAATAAGGCCGTTAATTATCTTCAAAAGGGGTGTTTTAATTAACCCGAACACCCAATTTTCACTCTTGCATTTCCTTGGAGTTTTCATTGTGTGCATGCAAAGTTTCAGACTGCTCGGTTTTACCATTTTGGCATTATAGAGGAGACACGTGCACACACACACTTATTATGAGAGATATGTAAATATATATTGTAAAAGAAAGAAGCAGCACACTGAACAATAAAATATTTCAAATTTAAATTCATAATTTGAAGAACAAACTAGTTCTCTTCTTCAGAGGCGTTGAGAGTGCTGTGGTGGTAACACCGTTAAGTTCCGTTGGGGACAGTTCTGCAGTGACCGTGAAAAATGCCGGATGGAGATGCTGAACGTCATTCAACTCCTGCAAGAAAACCACTCCCCCAATTCATTCCCCAAATCCTGTCACTGGAAACTCACTACAACAGCAACAACCCGACCACATCAACACACACAGCAGCACTTCCTTACATACAACACACTTCTGAAACCACAAGCCACATACTACGTGAGTACAATGTCAAGTAGCACACAAACCACAATCATCCTTTTGAGCACAGCTGTCAAAGCCGAAGGACCACGTGAACAAATTTGACAGAAATGGCGTCATCTATAACATCCCATGTGAAGATTGTAAAACCAAGTATGTTCGCCAAACGTCCAAATGCTTATCCACACGGCGAATGGAACACCAACGTGCTGTGAGGCGACAAGACAAGTTGTCCTTGGTTGCAACACATGTTCTCATGGAATTAGACAACTATCTTTCGCACAGGATCATCAAGGTGAACCGTGTGATTACTGGGGCCTGGTACTATTGTGAAAGCTACATCAACCGACACGACTTGCATCCCACTGTACAAAGCACTACACAATCGACTGCAATGTCAACACAAACAGCAGTCATTCAATTGCAAAGAAGCCTTGTGATTGGCTAGGACTTGGACCAATCAATGAAGCAAACTGTCCCCAACAGAACTTAACAGTG
>NC_140963.1:95493416-95540916 GCF_056783735.1 Eptatretus burgeri
TCCAATCAGGGCGAACAGTGACGTCGGCTTCACCAAGACCCCTCCCTGCCGAGGGAGATCTATAAATTATGACACCATTCGTTCAGAGTGGTCTGGTGAGCTGGAAAGTGAGTCGTCTTGGGAGTGTGCTGGAAAGCGAGTCCTCTTGAGGGAGCGTTGGAGTGAGACAGTTCGTCGGCTGGTAGCGAAAAAAAGCAGGAAGGTCGTAGAGTGGCAGCGCTCTTTGGGGGTCATTCGTTTTGAATGTGAGAGCTGGGAAGACCTTGACCCGACCTTGACCGGGTCTCTCATTGGGTCCTGTCTGCAGCCCTGATCCCCGCCTCGGACTCCGCTCTACTCGACCCGGGCTCCTTCGCAGACAGGGTCTCCACGCGTGCGGCCGTGGACCGAGCCGCGTGACCATTGGCAGGTGCTGCACCACGGAGCATCCCTTCCCTCCAACATTCAGGTACCTGAAAGAACTGCGACCTCAGCTCACGTCCCCGTCTGACTGCGAGGGTCCCTTTGCCATACATCTGGGTTTATTTTCGTCTGAGTGTGCGTCTGAGTGTGTGGCACCGTCTTGAAGTAGAATTGCATGTGTTTTTATTTGATCATTGTAAATCTTGCCCGTTTTATTCTCGCGTAAGTCTGCTCTGTGTCCCTCTTGTGTAAGTTGATTGTAAATAAATTATTGTAGAAATGTTCCCAGTTCATTTTTGTCTTTTCCTTCATTGGTCCAGCATGGTTTGGATCTGAGTTTAATCCGGGTCTTTATCCCCGATAATCTGTTCATTCTTGCTGGTACGTTATTGGAAAGTTCGCGGCTGCATCCGAACCGGAAAGGTAGTTGGCAGTTGGTGGAGTGTTGTGGTTCGAGCAAGGCGTACTGAGGGCATGGTTCCCCAGCAGTTGAAACTGCGTGGTGAATTAGGTAAATTGATTCTAGACAAAAAGACTCAAAGCTACGCGGTGGAGGTATTGGCGTCCACGGTCGGTTAAGCGACCCGCCGTGTCACGCAATTATCCGTGAGCGACGGCCTCCAATTCCGCGAGTCTGGTGGGAGACGACGTAACTTCCCCCACCTCGTGGTCGTTCTTGCAACCACCACCCCGGCCCGCAACAATATATACACACACACACACACACACACACACACACACACACACACACACACACACACACACACACACACACACACACACACACACACACACACACACACACACACACACACACACACACACACGTTTTTACATGTTATACGCTTTACAAAGCGTCGGTGTTGCCGAGGCATTTTCTTGGTAAAGGTTAAAATAGGTGGTTTGCCATTGCCTTCCCAGCACTGTTTGTCTGTTTATCCTTTTAAATGCTCGGCATCGAGCAAGGAGACAGCACATGCCATGTTTAATCAAGACTTTATTATGACTCGGACGGGTTTGAACCCCACCGACCTCCCAGACTCAGAGCGGAGAGACACTACAACAATTATGCAACCGAATGTCTATATATATATATATATATATATATATATATATATATATATATATATATATATATATATATATATATATATATATATATATATATATCGAATTTTTTTTTTTGTTTGTATTGCTGATGATATCTGTCGGAAGAAAGCACAGGTGAGCTTGTGTGTCAGTGTTGATGTATTTTGGCCTCGGGACAGGAAGTTTCTTGACGAGCAGGTCATGTTGGCCTAACCGGGTGGGTGCACGTGTCCGGTGCACTGCTTCCAAAAGCTTGCCGGTTACTTCTCATGAACGTGTACCTCAGTGTTTTCCTCTCATGACACGGTTACATCGTGGTCACCAGAGAAACTCGTCCCAAACTGAAGCTGTGAAACGCTCGGCTCGCTTTCATTTTTTTGAGATATTTTTTTCTTTTTGCCTTCTCTGTCTCTGTCTCTCTCTTTCTTCTTTTTTACATTCCCCAGAGCTGAACCAAGTCGATGAAATGCGACCCCCTTTCCCCTTTGCCCCAAACCCTACCTCCCCCAAAGCATCGAATTACAGCTGCGATCTCCAAGGATCCGGAAAAGAGTGTGAAAAGGCAGAGTGTCGGACAGAAATAGAGGAAGACGGACAGAGATCTTCACATTCCAAGAGAGACAAAGACAAAACTTTGAGAACGCGAGACGACAGTAGTTGCTCACGCTCCCCCCTCACCTTGCGAACAGGCGACGAGCAGGCCGGCGAGGAAGCAGCGCACAGCGGCGCCGGCTCCGCGGGACAGCATGCTGCAGGTACCGGGGCCATGCGCCGGGAGCGACCGGCCGGACGTGTCTCCCTGCGAGGATCGGAACAGCCCGCACTGATCGCGGAGAGCGACGGTTCGAGGTTCCCACGTCCTGAGAGGAGGAATCGGCGCTCGCGCTCCGATCGGCAGCGCACGAGGTGCTGTCGTCGGGAGGGATGAAGCGCGAGGGGGGAGGAGAGCGGCGCGACGAGTGGGAGGAGAGCGGCACAGTGGGAGGAAAGTACGGCGGAGAGCTGCCGAGGGGCGTGAGGGGAAAACACGATGAGGGAAGAGAGTTTCATTTCGCTTCATTTCCACCTCGGAAAGTGTATTTTCACATTAAAATGGAGATGCTCGTTGGGTGGCGGCGTCTGCTGCTGCTGCTGCTGCTGCTGACTCCAGGTGTGTCCGTTTTCTCACTGATGACGCACTTTGACTCTTGGAGCCGTCGTCTCGTTTTTTACTGCATCGTCTCGGTGCTTCTCAAAACAGGGCGTTGCATCAAGGAGCACGCCAATGTCTGGGTGGACGTTCAGCCTGTTGTCCCATCTGCAAGCATTCTCTGGAGGACGTGAAAGGTCCCACGGCATCGCTTGATGAGTAACAGGCCATTGTGTGCTGTTCCCCCTTTCCCAGTTTGTAGGAAATGGTTGGACCTTTTGGAGCGGAGTGGTGAGAGCATCATATCAGCGTCTTAATCACGACCAAATAAATGATGCAACCAGCAGCTGTAGATGTGACGTGCACGTTTTGCTCATGCCGCTGACGCAAAGGCAGAAGCATCTTGATCCAGAATGGCTTTGTTCTTGACATCTTTGGGTGTAGGTCTCTCCTCTCCTTATCTTCCTCCTCCTCCACCTCATTTGCTCATCTCCTCCACAATCCAAATTTACTTTACTCCTCTCCATTAGTCTCCTCATTTCCCTCCTTATTCTCCTACTCCTTCGACCCATTATCCTCCTCCTCCTCCCTCTGTCTCTGTACCTATTTGTTGTCGTTACCTGCAAACTTGTGTATATGTATATATGTGTATATATATATATATATATATATGTATATATATATATATATATGTATATATATATATATATATGTATATATATGTATATGTATATATATATATATATGTATATATATATATATATATATATATATATATATATATATATGTATATATGTATATATATATGTATATATGTATATATATATATATATGTATATATATATATATGTATATATATATGTATATATATATATGTATATATGTATGTATATATGTATATATATATATGTATATATGTGTATATATATATATATGTATATATGTATATATGTATATATATATGTATATATGTATATATATGTGTATATATGTATATATATATATATATATGTATATATGTATATATGTATATATATGTATATGTATATATGTATATATATATATATATATATATATATATATATATATATATATATATATATATATATATATGTATGTGTATATATATTGTTACGGATTCGCGCCCGCCGGCGTGCTGACGGCCACGTAACTCGAATCGCGGCACGTCGCCCACCGGACGGACAATCCAGTCGTGACCCTCTCGGACTAACGCCGGGAACCAGTCACGGGTGGACCTTTCGGTCTCACCGCGATCGAGCCAATCGGCCCCCGCGTTGGATAGGGTTGCTCGCCAAATTCGACCTACCTAAGTACCCACACGGAGGGTAGACCGGGCGATCGCACCTCGCCGCAGGTCGACTTCGGACACGGGCCACTTAAGCGACCCGTTCCGTACTATCGGGATAACCGAGCGGTGTTATCGTCGGCCTCGACGGTTCGATTAATTATCGGGCGTATTCAGCCCACTACCAACCCTTTACGTGAAGCAAGATGAGGATTCATTGAAAGAAATGACGAAGCGAAGCGGGAAAACAGTTCAACATAAAGCACATTTATTCGCGATGAACGGAAAGCACACATATACAATTCCACCAAAAGCACATAGAAAAGAAGAAGACAAAAAGCAAATGCGACAATGCATATCTAATACCGACTACGCGAGCACACGGCAACACTTATACAATTTTACTTCACAGACGGCGCCGACAACACACATTCCCAAAGCAAAAGAAAAGAGAACCACCCTCCAGGATGAGGGGGTAGGCGGGCCTGGGGCCGAGACCGTGTCGGGCCTACCCGTCTGATGATGAGACGCGGAGCGGCGGTGGTGCCTCAACTCCGCGGGCCTCGCGGACAGTGTCCGGCAGGGGGTGGGAAGGGGGCCCCCTTTGTCGCACTATCTCAGCGCGGGGGGAAACAGGAGGGGGTTGCTGATGCTCGGGGAAAGGAGGATATAACCCTGTCTCGGGTCCCGCGGCGAGCGTCTCCTCCTCCACCTCGGTCGCGTTGCTGGCCTCTCTGGTGTGCAGCTCCCGGCACCGACGCGAGCACCCCCTCGTCTGCCTTCGCCGCCGCCGCCTCTCCACAGCTCCGTCCTCTTCACTCCGACTCCGCGAACTCCCAACTGCACTCTCTCTTCCACTGGACTCGACTGACGAACGCGGTCGCTTATATAAGCCCCGTGGCTTCGCCTTTGACCCCCTGCCTTCGACCTTTCACCTCGCTCCCCATTGGCCCGAGAAAAAGTGGGCGTGAATGCTTTTTGATCCATGAATTTGCATATAGCGACCGCCCTCCAACGCCCTGGAGGCGGGGCCAAATCGCCCCTCGCTCACCGATTGGACGGAACAAAAGTGGGCGTGAGTCGTTTTTGATCCGTTTTTCTGCGGAAAGTCCGTGGTTTTGTACACGCTGTTCGGCGCGCGCCCTGCACGAGTCCAATACCGGTACCCACAAGCGGCGCAAGAACGGTGGCGATGCGACGGTTGCGAGGTGTGACGGTAAAGGTCGTGGCTGTTGTGGTGAAGCGGCGTTGTGGTGGGTGGTTGATGTTGTGATGACTGTTGAGACGTGGTTGGTGGTGGTAATAATGGCGGTTGGTCCAAAATAAAGATAGTAAAAGAAAAACGGCTATTCTGAAGAGTCGCAGCCCTCATGAATGACATTTATTCCCTCTAGACAACGGGTTTGGGCCTAACTACACATATACTTACCGAGATACCTCACCTAAGGGACCTGAATGGTGGTTTGCGAATTTGGTCAACCACAACAATATATATATATATATATATATATATATATATATATATATATATATATATATATATATATATATATATATATATATATATATATATATATATATATATATATAGACAGATAGCACACATTTCAGATCTCTGTTCATGCTACCTCGGTGCATTTGTACCGACCACTCTATAGAATACCCAATCACAATGAAACTTGACCTATGGATTGAACAGTAACGCCCAAATGTGAAATGCTGCAATTTGCTTCAAGATCCTTTCTGCATTTTGTTCAGGATCATGGTCATGTTATAAACCCATGAATACAACACCGATTCTAAAAGCACAAAGCACTTTTCCTAACGAGCTTCCAAATTACACATTTTGAGAATACTATTCACTGCATCTTCATGTTGCATTCTAAAAGCCTTGTGACCATCTTAAAACGCGTTACAAATCGTTACATCGCAGGATAATTGAACGACAATTACACTGCCAATGAAATGGCATTCAATCCGAGTTTTCAAACAATCTTCTCTGTTTTAAAGCATCACAAACTACCAAGGGATAAATGCATTGTTACGTCATCATCTTGAAATTGTTACTCAACGCCGACGTCGGAATAAAACGAAGGATGCACTCGCTCTCTCCCCAATGATCAACTTCACATCACGAGGAAACGGTGCGGGTTATGGCTCAACCAACTTCGTCCAGGGTCCAATTTCAATGACTTTCACCAATTGCTCTTTTGCTCACTTTCCTGTTTACACCTTTGGATAAATTGGATAAATGCTCATAAATCATTCACTATATCTATATCTATCTATCTATCTATCTATCTATCTATCTATCTATCTATCTATCTATCTCTCTCTCTCTCTCTCTCTCTCTCTCTCTCTCTCTCTCTCTCTCTCTCTCTCTCTCTCTCTCTCTCTCTCTCTCTCTCTCTCTCTCTCTGTGTGTCCTGTTCCTGGAGCAACCTCTTCTAATTTCACGTCTTGGTGTAGATTGAGGATGCAGTGCCCTTTGATTTTCGCTATCTCATACAGCCTCTTCCTTTTTGTTGATTGTCGATCCTCGTACTTTGTCGAAAAGTGATGAGTAGTGATCAGTGATCACCTCTCCAGAGGGAACACACTCCACCTTAGCCTGGAATGATTGAGGCAATTGCCCGCCACAGAACCACTCTCACTTTTGGAATTATCAATTCTTCAGAATGGCTGAAAAGTCCTATGGTATAGAGTGCTCACATTCTGATCAGTTTTCTGATCCTAGATTTGTTATTGCCAAGGTGTTGGTGAAAAAGACTCAAGGATATACAAGGATATATGAGGATTGCTGGTGCAGGAGGAGGCCATACAAGCTTCACCATGACCCATCCACATGCAAGATACCCATAACAGGTCCTCACAATATCCCCACACCCTGCAATTTCCAATGCATCGAGGTACTTATCTAATTCCAATTTAAACCGATCTACTCTTTCTGCTGCCACAGCCTTTCTATGGAGACCATTCCATGGTCTTGCATTACAGTTTAGAGCAAGCAATTCCAGCTGGACGCAATGCATCTCAAAGCACCCTGTTATTCGGATTCGGACTTTAATCCGGTCGTCTCATTCGCATTTCGGTAGTGAAGGTAAAATATCTTCAGGTGTCTCTCGAAAAGAGGAGGCCATTCTGTGCCAGTACCCTGACTACATTTTCTGCCTTGAGATTAAATGTGGATTTTAATTCTGCTTGCACAAGTTTCCTCCTCTTCGTACTTGTTTCCATGTATGGGCACACCGTTGTATACATAAACTCATTGGGTAAATCAAAACATTGTAAATTTTCCCAAAGCTTGTAAAGAAAGCGCAATATCGGCCATCGAGTCCATCTCAGTGCAAAACCCTCGTAATGACAAATTATCAAAGCTTTGTGGCTTCCGATTCTCGCTTCGAGGTGGACGCAGCAGGAGGGGTCGACAAATCTCGCACATGAAAGCAAAAAAAAAACCAAACAAAAAAAACCAGAAACATTGTTGCGCAAAGAATATGAAATGCTTTGTGACATCAATGGAAGATCAACGATGAGACAGTCGCAGTTCGGATGACAATATGTGAATGGGCACAACTATAGGAAGGAGTAAACATTAATTTTATAAATTTAAACAATTTATTGGTTTGCATCCAGACAAGGTACACTGAATGAGTGAGGACCAGCATATTTTGGTACTATCTGGCTTCAGCAAGAATCATATCAGATTCATTCACAACAGCAGAGCTTAATATGTTCAGATCCTTTTACTTAAGCACTAAACCCATACCTTAAAACTGAAATTGTAAATTTTCTTGAGAGCCTTTACCTGGTTGATAAACTATTTGCATTGAAATCATCAACAAGCTTTCTTTACTGCTATTAGAGCAATACTGAATGTATTCACAACCTTCAATCTCTTCACTTATGGTATTTGCGAAGCCTGGTGTTACCTTGGCAGTTAATGTGGCTGGCATGGGACCCAAGGTTCCTGAATTCAAGCCCCTGCTGGGCTGTTGAATTAACACCAGGTCGGGTTGACTCAACCTGCCATCTTTCTGGTGTCGGCAAAACGAGTACCAGCATCAGCAACACAGTTGTGCCCCCAGCCAATGATGCTGCACACGGAGGAGTACATTTGAGAAAGGGAGGGTAAGCGAGGGTATGTGACAGAAATGAGGGGGGAGACGATTTATTAGCAAAGAGTAATTAAATGAAGGGAGGTTGAGAGCAGATCGGAGTAAATGTTGGGCTTACTAGATGGGGTGGGTGACGAGATAAATGAGTAAATGGAGCGGGACGTAATATGGACATTGTTCCATCATTGTTCCCTGAAATGCAACACCAAAAAAGAAAAACATAAATGACATAAACAAGCAGTCATAGACTGGTACTTATGAAATCGTCAACTTGACCTCTGACCTTGTCTAATAAAAGCTGTCTCTTGAGAAGGTAGCGACGCAAACCAGAAGTTTCTACGATGATTCTGCACCAAACCATCAAAATCGAATGTTTTGGATGATTGACCTCACTGTGACCTTGACCTTTGACCGATTTTGACCAAAATCTAATCAGCGCGAGCCACCACCCTCCTGAATCACGTGGTGTAATTTGACATTGGTAGCTTCTTCCGTTCTCGAGTTATCGTGCCGACAAACAAACACACAAACAAACACACAAACAAACACACAAACAAACACACAAACAGAGGATGGAAGTCATCAATATACTTATGAAATCTTTAGATTTCGTAAGTAACAAGCAATGGACCAACAACTTTGATAGTGTCATGAGATTTTGTGTTTCTGTGAAATATATAATTATGAGCAATGTTCAAAACGGCTTATGAACGAGATATACTCCCACGAATCCGAGAGATATTTATTTCTATCATTGTGTGATATTTTTCACGGACGTGTCTTTCCCACTTGATTTGAAGATTCCGGGCTCCAGCTCGATCGTACTTGTTTAGGGCTAAGTGACATTTCAGCATCCCAAAAGGTCATTTTCCTGCACTCGCTCTTTGCCGTTATTGACACGGAGCACAACGTGACAAGCAAAGTCCAATAATTCGATGTTAGACACACATGGGACGTTCAATTTTTTTTTTTACCAGTAGCATGGGGAAAAGAGCCATTTTGTGCAACCACAACAATCACTCGCATACTTTGTTGGAGAGTTGCCCAGTTTGGCAATCGGAACACTGAGGTGTGTTACATGTACCTGTTCACTTTGAATGAAGAAAGGACAGCAGAGAATTTAGCTGAGGGTGGAGAGGCTGTTCTTACTGTTATCTCAACACCTTTGTAAATCTTGACCTCCGATGGAAGGCGGCAAACATGTACGACACTCCGGTTGCAGTCAATGTCCAGTGGAGAAAATGCTCGAAGTAATTCACAGGGATAGATGGAGACCAGACCGTTTGATTCAAAATTGGCGTGTCCAGAGGAACAACGGAGGCCTTTGTGTACCACTGCCTGCATGGGAGAAGTTAAAACGGCTCCACGAGTGCATAGGCCTTTTGTTTTGTGCTCAAGACATTTTCATGAACCTCTGGGCCTCTCGCAACATGGAGGATGAGGTTTGTCTTCAAACTTCATCAAAAAGTTTGTCTTCATGTTCATCAAACATTTGTGGGATATCAGAATGGTGAAATTTTAGAGTGAAACACCCTCAAATGATTTCCTCGGATAACGTCGTAAGATCACTGCAAAAGCGAGGAAATTGCACATGCTTCCAGGGAGGAGCAGCATGGATAGCTCAGTTGGGAGTGTGCTCACAATTGCGTGGTCTCGTCTGCATTTGATTCCTGATGGGGTTGAACTCAACTGAGAACTGTGATGCCACGAGGTGCGCTGCATCTACCTGCCTGCCATCCTTCATATGGATCAGTAAAACTCACTGTCCACCGTTTGCATTTAAATTGTGGATGTTAAGTATCCCACAACAAGCAGGTCATTGTGTGCTGGTACTCTGGCAAAATCCACTACCTTGTGTTATCTCTTCTCAACATTAATGGCATCTCCCACTGTGAGACTGAAGCAGAAGACCTGTTCATCTCACATTTCAGACAGATCTATGGGACCTCTTATTTATTTATTTTTTACTTCATCTCCTCCAATCAAGATCACTGTGTTCACACCCTCCCCCGACCTCCCATCCCCCGCTCCTCCAGGATCATCTCATTCTTCCAGAAACCCCATCCTGGTTCAACTCCCAAAATCCAGGCTTACTGCCTAACCTCCACTCATTTGTTCCTCTTTTCTCCCGTTTTATGGATGCCATTCAATCCCAATGTTGCCTCCGGGGCTTCAATCAGGCAGTGCACCACCATCTCACATCATCCCACATCACGAACCACAATCTTATTCTTTTTTTATTACCCCTATTAATCTAACCTAACTCTTACTTACAGGTCCTGTCCTCTCTTTCTCTTCTGTTTCCCATACATTCCTTCCCTAGGTTATTCTGTCTGCCTATTGCCCCACTATAAAAAAAATGTTGCCTTTTTACTCTCGGTCACCACACTCTTCCCTGGGCCTCGATCTTTTAAATGTGTATTTTAAAAAAAAATCTGCATACATTAGCATTACCTGAAGTAGGCATAATGCCGAGGTGTGAATATAGCACACCCATGATCAGCCCAACGACCGCCGGCTGTGCCTCAGGTTTCCTGGTACTTCGTAATTGTACAGGACATTCGAACACCAACCACTCTCAAAACAACCCCGATGACCCTGCATCGCATGGGCATGCTGCAGCTGAAAGTCACTTAGATATGACGGAATTGTAAACCCTCGTTGTACCATACAATTCCATCAAATTCTGATGCTTGTAGATTCCAGTGTCATTGCCACCGGCTCCTAATTGCATTGTCTCATGTGTGCTTAATGATAGCCATCTTTGTGGATGAACTAATATCTCCTGTTTGTAGATCGACCTATCCCACTGGACAATTGTGTGATTTTGCCCTGTGGCTGTGAGCCAAGAAAATTATATTTCCTTGTGAATTAAACCTTGTGGGACATTAAAGTGGGGCCACCCTCCCCCATCTGCCTTCACCCGAGCTTCGGATATTTCAGTCTGCAAGTCTGAAAATGAACTGTGACTGCAAATGCAAGTAAGACCCGTCACCGTCTTTACTTTGTGATACCTTTGTATTGCACAAGAATGATGGTTTGTAGTATCAGAAACGACCAGCAATTTCAGGATTGGGCCTCAAATCCTCAAATATCCTGTAAATTTTTTCATTGTTCAACCTGTCTTCCAATTCCATACTCACTAATGACCTCCCTCGGGCTCACCAGCTGTGAAAGACACCTGTCCTTATGCTGTAAGGCTAAAACCATGTGTTGTACAGTTGGATATCTCACAGGATCTTGGGCTTCAACATACTGTATCAGAAGATTTTCCAGCCACGAACCCCCAAATGTATTTTTCACCTCATTTTTTTTCCATTTAACTTGGATAAATCAGTGGAAGGTTGTTTCAGTCAAGAGAAGGAGGTAGAACAGTGGCTACAAATGTCACTATGTTGTAGGCTGAGCAATCTGTTTATTACATAAGTGGCTAGAAGGGCACTCGGTAGAGCGCACACCTCCGCCAAGTAAGGCCTGATCCACGAGAACATATTGGGCCCAATGCATTTTTGAAATATCATGCCCAAGTACTATATCATTTTTGGCCCTATCTCTCAATGGTGAAGAATAACTTTAGAAATTAAAGAATTCTCCTGTCCAAATTCGGATTTGGATCTTCACCAAAATCGAATCAATTCGTCGTGGTCACAAACCCAACATGTCCACCAAGTTTCATCCGAATCCGTCCACAACATTTTCAGATATTGTGCAATATATCAGTTTATCACCATCTCTCAATGGTGAAGAATCACAAACAATTCGAGTAGCCATATCCGGATCATCACTAAAATCGAATCAGTTCGTCCTTGTCAGACACCCAACCTGCACACCAAATTTCATCCAGATCCATCCACAACTTTTTGAGATATTCTGCACACAAACAAACAAACAGACAGACAAGCCGGTTGGCGGCGATGGGTCGCCGAGCATGGAAACTATAAGATATAGCGTATAGGGAATCACCTTAAGATTATGCATATCAAATCTCATCCAGTTCCATCTACTGATAACTACTCGGTATCCATTTGAATGAAAAGTACCGAAAATGCGGTTTGAAATTGGAAATCCCCAAAGTTTGAGGGGGTGCTGTGGGTGATCAAAGATCTAAATCTAAAATCCGGCTCAATTTTTTGTGCACAATGTATTCCAGACGATTCGTGTGAATTTTCATGACCATCCGACCATAACCCAAGGAGGAGTAGCATTTGGTGCGAAGGCACCTCCAGCTCTCGCATATTATCGATTTTTGCACTAATTGACCTTTGGCCCCTGACCGAAGCGAAATCGGTCAATATGTCCTGAGGCAAAGTTGTAGTACTCATTGAGTACCATGAATCTGCAAAGTTTCATTCGTATCGATGCACTCACCTGGTCACCTGGGGGGCCTTCAATTTTTGCCAATTTTTGCACATACCCTAATTGTCGGGGGCGCTGCGGGTAAAGTATTCCATATATCACAAAAACCGGAATATAGTTGATAGAGCATCACCTGTAGATCATCCGTGCCAAATTTCATAACCCGACGTGGGATAATGGCTTTCGGAATTGATTTTGCGTGAACGGTCCCGATTTTGAAGGTTTTTCGGTTGTTGCTAGGGAACCAAAGCATCCCTAGCAACCATCACAATTTCCAAAGTACTAGGTCATAAGATGTACCTACCACCCGAGTTTGGTCAAAATCTGCCCATGTTTACTCCCAATTATGCTGATGACAAACGAACAAACATCCAAACAAACAGACAGAATTACTGACAATAAGGGTCAGCTATTTCGGCGACCCAAAAGAACAACAAAATCGACTAACAAATATACTTGAAAAATCTTCGATTCTGCAAGTATCAAGAAGACGACATCATGCAGAGCACGATACTTGCAAAATCCATAAAACAAATTTGACCTCAAAAATAATTGGTGCTTGAATTCAATGACCAAATATGCAACAACTCTTCAAATTTCAAGTCAATCGGATGAAAATTGAGGATTTTAGAAATACCACCTTAATTGTTGATCTTGGGCCAAAATTGACCTTTTGGTTTCTGTTGACTATAGAAATAATTGGTTGATTGAATTCAGTGAAATGAAATATAAATCCTCTTAAAATTCCAAGTCAATCCGATGAAAATTGAGGATTTTAGAAATCTCAGCTAAGTTGTTTGACCTTGGGCTTATGTTGACCTTTTGACCTCTAAAACAATAGGCTTCTTCCTTTTGACAAACTCTACCATGTGGTGAAGTTTTGTGAAGATCCGTTGAAAATTGTGACCTGTTGTGAAGACAGACAGACAGACAGACAGACAAACAAAATCGACGAACCAATGTGTTTGAAAAATCTCCGATTTTGCAAGTAACAAACAGACAGACAAGCCGGTAGGTGACATGGGTGGTCGCGAGACTAAGGCGAATTTGAAAGATGTAGATAAGAGAACACATCAGATGGCATTTTTGCCGTTCGTTGTTCTATATAGGAACATGACGAGCAACTGTCCATTCATCATTTGTGTTCGATTCCTGAACCCTACGTTAGGGAATCCCAACGCGAACGTTGGGGTGAAAGCATATAGTAATATAATTGCATACTAGTCATACAGTTTTTGATGGATCGGGCTGAAATTTTTTGACAGAGGTTGATCATAGTGCGCATAAAAGCCTGGAAGCCGATTTTTGATTTTCGAATTTTTTTTTCTTCGGATTTTTTCAAAAATTTCAAAGTCCCGTTGCTAGGCAACGGTGGCGTCCATAGCAACGGTGCTCAAAAGCGTACAACTAGATCCTGGTATGAACTTACCAGTCCAGTTTCATCAAAATCGGTTGACTCCTCTGGCCTCCAGAGCTGTCCATTACAAACAAACAAACAGACAGACATACAGACAGACGGAAAACCTGAGAATAAGGGTAGTCGAGCGAACACCCAACAGACAGAAATGGGTGAAAACATAACCTCCTTCATCTTCGGTAGCAGAGGTAAATATGGTGGAATTTTTGACATCCTCCCCCATTTCCTCCTTTCGTGCGTTTACCCTTCTCTCTCCTTTCGCACACTTGCTTCGAAGCAGTCTCGCCTAAGTTTGAATTCTGACCCTGCTATAAACTGTCATCCTGGTGTTCACAGGCAGGGTGATTCATCAATGTGTGTGCCGTCCCATGCAAGGACGTTAAAGTGGTGTCCCATTTGCCGGCATGAGTTGGTGAATGTTAAACATCCCTCGGAGTCCTTCGCAAAGAGTCGACGAGCTATCGCCGACATCATGGCCAAATTCCAAATTCCTGCCCTGACGACTGATGGGAAGCGAATGGCAAACCACCCAGTAAAACCCTTGCCAATAAACTGCTTCGGCAGAACCAATGCTCTGTGACAGAGTACGGTACATCATAATCAGAATACACTCTTTTCTCTGTAATCACCCTCCCTTGCCTTAGTTTTTTTCCCAAGACCACACAACGATGAGAACGGATAAATAGATAGCCCCTTCCAGGTCAGTGATGGGATATACATACACATCCTGAATCCTGCTGTTCTCATGTGATGTGATGCCAACATAGCAGTGTGAAGCAATTCATGTTAAGTTGGCTCTTCTGTCTGGAGGAACTCGTCCAAGTAAAATATCCACATTTATAACTTTAGCAACTATGGGGTCTGCGAGTAGCAAATTTGATTGGTCGTGATGTAAAATGCCGTAATATTTTTTTCCATGGATGCTAAATGGAAGGGTTTTGAAAGTGCTAAAAAGGTGATTTGTGTTCTACAGTGTTCAAGTATATAATTAAATTCAATTAAATAAAGATTTTACAGGTTGTAGAAAATTATATATATATATATATATATATATATATATATATATATATATATATATATATACATATATATACATATATATATATATATATATATATATATATATATATATATATATATATATATATATACATATATATACACACACATATATATATATATATATATATATATATATATATATATATATATATATATATATATATATATATATATATATATATATATATATATATGTATATATATATGTATATATATATATATATATATGTATATATATATGTATATATATATGTATATATATATATATGTATATATATATGTATATATATATGTATATATATATATGTATATGTATATATATATATATATATATATATATATATATATATATATGTATATATATATGTATATATATGTATATATATATATATATATATGTCTGTATATATATGTATATGTACATGTATATATATATATACACATACATATATATATATATATACATATACATATATATATACATACATATACATATATATATACATACATATATATATATATATACATACATATATATATACATACATATACATATATATATATACATACATATATATATATATATATATATATATATATATATATATATATATATATATATATACATACATATACATACTTTTTGCTCCCCTCCCCGTTTCTTCTTCAAGTCCTCAACTCCACTCATAAATCCCGTCTGCCACCATCCCTCCCAGCTCAAGTCATCAACTCCCCCCAACCCTGCCACAGGCCTCAACCCCTTCCCCAACTCTGTCCTCCCTCCAACTTTCTCCTTCAAGTTCACAACTCCCCCACCACCCACACCCAATCCCAACTCAATATCCCCCACCCACAAATCCTCAACCTCCCTACCCCAAAGCCTTAACCCCCTCTCCCAACTTTGCCCACCTCTGACCCCCTCCATCCACACACTAACTCTGTCCTCCAGTCCCCCTTTCATCTTCCAGTCCTCAATGCCACCCTCAAACCACAAATCTGCAACTGCCCCCATCAACCTCAAGTCATGAATCCCCCATCCCAACCTCAAATCCTCAACCTCCCTCTGCTAACTCTCTGTTCCTCCCAACCCCAACTCTGCCCCACACACTCCAAAATCTGTCATTACAAACTTACCATTCTTAACAAAGTTCTTGTTCCCGTTCATTAAGAACAATGCTAAAAGTAATCTCACAATTTTTCAGTAAAAAAATAGCAGTTAATTAAACGAGGTTATTAAAAAGCCATATAAGGTCATTCGTAATGAAAAAAATAATAATAATCTACAACTGGAACTCCTTGGACAAAAACCTTTAAAATGAAATGGCTTTTATGGTCCCTGGTCAAGTAGTTGAAGAGAAAATAACCAGAAACAAACAAATAGAATAAGTGTGTTATTAAATAGGATCCTAAACGATAACAATCCACATTTGGGATGATTCTCGATGTGTGGTGTAACTTTTGCTGAACAAAGTCGAGGCTCATGGAAAAGTAAAACTAACGAGTACCCTATGAGAGGATTGTGACCAAGATAACGAGAAGACCACTTCTCCTTCAAGTTCACAACTCCCCCCCCCACCCAATCCCAAGTCAATATCCCCCCACCCACAAATCCTCAACCTCCTTTCTCAAAGCCTCAATCCCCTCTCCCAACTCTGTCCCACCTCTGACCCCCTCCTATGTCCAAGAATATGTGGACATTGGATGGCAATGCAAACATCACCTGCAATAAAAGGCAGGTATAGTATTCCAGTAAGTTTGCATGATTCACCAAAAAAAAGATCATGAATGGAAATGGGAGACAACATGAGATGCTGGCGATCTGCAAACATGATGCGTTGAAGGAAAGAACATGTTCAAACAATGCAGTGATGCGATTATACAGGCGGGAAAACAGAACAAAGAAAGCCTTAACTTGGAAAGGTTTGTGAGGGGGAGGGAATGCTGGATGTACGTGTTCAACCTTGTAGAGCTGGGGAGGGTTGGAGGTTGAGAGGGCAGACGGACCAACACCAGATGAGAGACGGTCGAAAATCATAAGACCACCAACCAGTCTACGATGAGAAAGCAGTCGGACTCGAGTGTCAGCCAGTTAACAAATAGACCTTCACACTCCAGCTGTTTTTGAAATCTCCTTGCATGGTGAGCACATCTTCAACATCATAATAATGTATTCATTAAGTAAAATTCCTCGGCTCCACTTTCACCTCGGGGACGTACTGAACACCACATGTTCATAGCTCATCACAGATGTCACCACATACCCAGCGCCTTACTTTACAACACAGCTTGGATGATCCTCGCCCCAGTTAAATCGTTGCCTACAAAGCATATTATACATCTGGAACAAGATACGCTGCGCACTCACCATCTGGCTTCATCGGTCCCAGTTGAGTTTTCATCAGCCTTGTATCAATAACAAAATCCGTCACCTTCCTGAACATTCTGAAACAACACTGTTGCATCCCCAAGGAGGTGGTGTTCTTTCACTAAAATGATTTACTTTATGCTACAGTTAGTCATTTTATGGATGAGAATGAGTTCACCATATCTTTAAAAGAAGAAGCACAAGAACCCCCTTGAGCCAACAGAGCAGTAAAATGGTAAAATTCCAAAATCTTTCCTCAAACTATTCTGCATGATGCGAGTGGAGGTATGACGATGAATTGCCCCTTGAAGCCTAAATAGTCCACCAGGTCAGAACTTTGAAGTACGACATTATGAAAAATGAACAGTTCAGGCACATCGGGAATTTAGGATCAGTGTATTTCAATTGGATCTGGTAAAAGTTTCTATACGCTGTATATACAGATCTCAAAACAAAATAGTTTCAATGCATTCCACTATAGCATCAGTCTTGTTCTCGAATAAACTTAAATTGGAGAAATATAAACTTTTTCCACCTTTAATTCGAAAAAAATTGGACTTTTTTTTTTACTATGACAAGAACCTTGAGGCAGAGGCAGCTTGCAACTTCAATCGTCCTTCAAGTATACGCGGGACAGATTTGGAGACCTGCGCACCAACAGTTGTGCTTCAAACCCAGGTTGTTAGGATGACCTTACAATAGGAACTTCAATGCAGCAGGAGGCCATTAGGCTAATCAAATCCCACACAATGGTTGCCAACCTATGGTTGTTTGTCCATGCTTTCTCTTCTTTAAATGCCGAGCACAAAGCGAGGAAGCAGCATGTAGCATTTTTAAAGCCTTTGGTAGGACTCGACCAGGGTTGGAACCACCAACCTCCCAGACTCGGAGCGGATGCGCAAATCATTACACCACCATTCCCTGGTGGTTTAATCTTCAGCAAAATACTAATTACTGATCCAACCAATATCACAGTGATCTAACTTCCAACTATCTCGAATGAGTATCACGTTTCATTTACTACACAGTACAAAGATCTGTTTGGAGATTTACAATCACTGAGCCCCTAAAAAGTACAGGTAAGTAGACGGGGCTGTCCAACATGATGCAAGTTCCGAAAAGAAGAGATTCTAAGTTTAGGTTCCCATTTAGAATCCAAAACAGCCAATGACCAAAGATCAGCATCAGCCACAAACATCTTTCATGGAATACGGTAGTACCTCAAATGTAGGGTTGGCACAGGAAAAAAAAAAAAGGCCACCCATCAAATGTGTACAACGTTTTTTCTGAGTTGTATATTAAAGGAGCAGAGTTTCTCCGTCCATAACGCTTTATTGTAGAAAGTTTCTGCTGTCGTACAATAATACAAACTCGCCGAAACCCCGTCACAGACTGATTCCGCTCCATGAACGAAAAGTATTTATTCTGCTTCAGAGTTGAAGTTTGACAATTGCCACTATGTGCGATGCACTCTTCCAGGTACGAAGTTTCTTTCAGTCCAGGTCACAGTACCGAGAAAAACGTGACGCGATTGCGAGGAGGAGCACAAAATTGGTCCTTCAGTATTAATATATAGATGGTACCCTTGGAAAGCTTCTAATCGACTTATTTGGTTTGAAAGCTCATAATCTATTGACTTCGAACAAAAATTCCTTCCTTTAATCACAAACTTGCCCCTGTTTACATGATTGAGGAAGAAAAAGCTGGAACTAGAGCTTTCATGTAGTGGCTCAAACGGGAACATTTATTACTCTATGACAGCAGAAACCCAATACAAAGACACTGGAGGAGCCCACAAAAGGAAATATAGTCACACTTCTCGAAGCAATAGAAAACAAATAATAAAGGTACACATAAGGAGCACACAAACAACAAGAAGCACAGCCACGACAGCAACAACTACGTGTTATAGAAGATCCTTTTTTCCAGTGTTTCACTTCATATTACATCCTCAACAACACTCACAGATGGACATGCAATATATCTGTGAAGTACAACATGTCTTTTGATTCAAACCATCAGCGAAGTGATGAGAGGCAGCCCGATAATTTGGTTGAAAACTGCCAGAGGTGCACCAACCTTGAAAGATATGTCTATGGTACACTTAACTCAATTTGGCCCTGCATGTGGGATAGCACAGTTTACTTCTTCATAGGGTAGGGGGGGGTTGTTTCATTTTGCTAATGATAAGTTTCCACTTGCAGGTCATGTGCCAAAAAGCTCACATGCATGCTGCTTCTCACTCCACTGGCAAACACCAGCAGCAAACTACCGGGAAGCACCTGTTTCGTGCCACTTAGAAGAAAAGCTGCATTGTTAGATGAATAAGAAAATGATCCAAGGATGACTTGCATTTTTTGCATTTTGGATGACTCTTCACAAAGTCAATCTATCAATCAAAAGTCAAGTGCACACAAAAAGAGGCAAGTGATGAAACTGCTTGTAAACAAAACAAGATGTGAGTAATGAGCATCAACAATAATAAAATAGAATGTGAAGATCTAATACCTCTTGAAGAAGAAGTTGAAGGTTTTAAATGATTGTGACCCAAAAGGATAATGCAGATGGCATGGAAAGATATAATCACGTTAAAAGTAATCCAACAATGTGAAAACTACAGCCATCAGTGAATATGCATGATGTTGTCGAGCTCAAATTATGAGGAAATGTTGTTTTATATAACACGAGCAGGAATACCCGGTATTGCCTGGTCTATTTTTGTGGGGGCCTAAAATACTTCCCTTCACCTACTAATGAATGTGGTCGGGGATTACTTAATATTAACTTTTACATACAGTAGCTACAAAGGCTTACGCATGATAGGGCGATTACCAAAACAAACAAAAAACACAAAAACTTTTTTTGAACAAATTTTATTTTGTCTAAAACACTCCTCGAGGCTTAAATATGAACCTCTGAAAGTTTGACAAAGATCTGTTCAGCCATCTCTGAGAAAAAATGGGCTATCTCTTTAACTCTAGACAGCAAAATTACTAAAACAACGGGGGCTATGATATTGTATGTCTTTTTTACTTTTACAACTGAAACAGCCGCCAGTCGGCCATCTCAGATCTGATGTCGAAAAATAATGATGTGCATATGTAAGCCACCATCTGCGGCTTCCAGATGATGGGGCCACACCCTGCCCAGAGTGCCAAATGATGTGAGAACTGGAAAAACAAACACCCATATAGCAACTAAAATGGCTGCCAGTATACCAGTCAGCCACCTTTGATCAGATCACAAAATAAAGTAAGGTGCACATGTATGCCATCATGCACTGTGCTTATGCCAAGTTTGAACAAAATCGGACCATGTATGTTTGAGAAATGGTTGGGGACACATTTAAGTAACAAAATGGCCACCAGTGGGCCATCTTGGATCTGATCTCAAAAACAAATGACGTGCAAGTCATCATTCTTTATCTGTATGGCAAGTTTGAACAAGACTGGTAAATGCATGTCCGAGAAATGGTTGAGGAAGTGTTCAAGACCGGGGGAAGGGGGTTCTAACTAAAATGGCAGCCAGACAGTCACTTTTGATCGCATTGTGAAACAAAATAATGTGCTTATATTTTCCATCATTTGTTGTCTTGATGCCAAGTCGGAACAAAATTGGTCCATACATACCCGAGAGATGGTTGTGGACGCACACACGCACAGGCACGAAAATCGAGATGAAATCCATAAGCCCCTGTTTCAGAATAAGTCCAATGGACAACTTTTCGAGTGCAGTTGTTGTGTGCCAGAATTGTGAACTTGGCGATAGAGATAAGAAGATGATTTGTAATACTGCCCATCACTGGGTGGTGCAATATGATACACATTTATATAGAGATAATTGGGGTCTTCCCCTGCCCTGAACCCCCAACCCAGAAGGTTTGAAAATGTTTTCTTGCATCTCCATTTGCCAAGAGTATTCCAATGGTATGCAATATGATGGGGTTACTACAGATGGGGCCGATTCCATTGTTAGACAGACAGGCAGAAAATACAACCTTAACATATACAGCACTAGCAAATAAAACCCTTCTGACGGGAATATTAAGGAAGGGAAGGGGTAGGGGAGGAGAGAGAGAGAGAGCGAGAGAGAGGAGAGTGAATGGGGAGAAGGGGTAAAGAGGGGGGAGAGAGAGGAGGGACAGAAGGAGGAATGAGGAGGGGGGAGAGTTGATGCTTCACCACACATCACTATTCACTCCGGGAAGTAGGAGGCAAGAGTCGGGGTTGGGAGCGAAGAAGATGGGGAATCAAAGAGGGTGAAGTGGGGAGGGGAAGGGGGTGTTCTGGACTTGCGTTTGGTTGTGGGACTTGAAAGAGGGGTGGGGGAGGGGGGGTTTGACTTGTATTTGGGAGGGGGGTGATCTAATATGCCGGCATTAGTACAGGATTGAACGAAATGGGGTATGTTAAAACAGCACGTTCAAACAAGATAGCAAAACCACCTTTTACTTTGAAACAGCACGTACCATTTTTAAAGAGATTAGAACATGGGCTTCCCTTGAGGTATCTGACTTGAACTGTAGCTGCCATCATTTACCTGCTGTGAAACTGGATCTCTCTGAGGGGGGCACACCCTGCCCAGAGTGCCAAATGATGTGAGAACTGGAAAAACAAACACCCTTCGAGCAATCGGACGCACCACCAACCCCAAACCCACAGTCAAAACTCTGAAATTGGCTCAGGCCAAGAGACCCAGAGCCTATCACACTCGAGCTGCAATGTTTATAAATTCCCAGTCACCAGTGTTTCATGCCTTTATTCATTTCAACACGTTTTATAACCAAAATGCGATAAGCCCAAAAATATCTCGAATCCCAAAATTCAAACCATGGAATCGTACCCAGCAGCAGCTCCGACCACCAAAAAAGTGCCCATCTGCCGAATCCACACACTCCCTGACACTCCCGGCTCAAAACACAACCCAAACACCACAGCACAGCACAGTATAACCACCTCCAAATCACAACACAACCACCCATGGAAACTCAACACAACCACCCATTGTTTATCACTTCATGAAAGTTGGAAAGTGGGTGAGAGAGGGAGGAGAGAGAGAGAGGAAGGAGGGGTAGGGGAGTAGGACAAACAAAGATATGGAGGGAAGGGATGGATGGAAAGTGGATTCACAGCAAGTTTCACAGTTGTTCATGAACACACGATACTCCCATATCACAGTGAACACGAGGTGTTAGGAATGAATGATGAATGAATGAGTTTCCACCTGCTGTTCCTTCATCTGCCATTACATTCACTATATTATCTGCAATGAGCTTTGGTTTTGGAAACAACTCTCCCATAATAACCACTAAAGTACTCCACCATGTGGTGCGTCTCAGAGCATCTCAGGGCAGTGCTCAGCATTACAGCTCCAAAGTGCAAAGCTCCGAATTTCAAACTTTTGCCAGATTTAACAAAGACAATGGAACACACGTTTATATATGTACTTCATTTACATTATCACCTAACTTTGTCTTGAACGTCAATTTATCAATATATTTTCAAAAACCACAACAGCTGTGATAAAAAGTCATTGACACTGCCGTCTACTTTCTCGCCATGGCTCACAAACACCAGTTTGGTCCATCCATCCATCCTTCCCTCCATCCATCCATTGATAAGGAACGGCAAGCTTGGCACTGCAAGACACCGCAGAGTGCATCACAGGCAGGTGGTTGATTGATCAATTTTTGATTGTGTTTATCAGAGGGGCAGTGCAGAGTGACAGTGCAAAGTGACAGTCCAGAGTACTTTTGCCGTGTATCGCCATGGCTTGCAAATGAACATCCAAGCAGCTTGTAAAGCACTCACCAAATGGCTTAAGCACTCAAGCAAGCACTCCAATGAAACAGGTGATAAGAAATGGTAGGCTTGGCAAGCAAATAGCGATTAGCGATCGGTCATATTAAACACCTCGAAATTCCCAGAATGTCAAACAATGTCCGAATTGAACAAATTAACACTTTTTTTCCTAGCAGTCGGAACTGCTGCTGAGGTTAATTTTGCAAATTAAATTTTGAAATTTGGCTCAGATTAAGAGATTCTAGAGGTTATGGCATGTGTGGAAATGAAATAAAGCCGCAAATGCTAGTGTCGGCAGACATTTATAAGCATTGCAATGTGTGCAGCAATCCGTCGATATGATGATCAGGCATTTGATAAGATGAGTGAGGAAAGTGAAAGAAATTTTTTGTTTCATTTAAAAAAAACTGTTACGACCTGTTTTAAGTCAAGGCATGGTTGAGTTGGCCCCCCCAAAAAACATTGGTGAATTGAGACCTCAGCGAGGTGACCACGGATGCACCTGATAGAAGGATATAATTAAATAAGGCCGTTAATTATCTTCAAAAAGGGTGTTTTAATTAACCCAAACTCCCAATTTTCACTCATACATTCCCTTGGAATTCCCTTCGTAAGCATGCAAAGTTTCAGGTTGTTAGGTTTCATGGTTTTGGAGTTATGGAGGACACACACACACACACACACACACACACACACACACACACACACACACACACACACACACACACACACACACACACACACACAC
Source organism: Eptatretus burgeri (assembly GCF_056783735.1). Taxonomy (NCBI): domain Eukaryota; kingdom Metazoa; phylum Chordata; class Myxini; order Myxiniformes; family Myxinidae; genus Eptatretus; species Eptatretus burgeri. Next base: position 95,517,211 of record NC_140963.1, read on the forward strand.
ACACACACACACACACACACACACACACACACACACACACACTATTGATAGATAGAATAGAGATAGATATGTATAAATGGATTTCTTAACCTCGATAGTCTGCAGTCGTTTTGATTTCGTTGTGTTTGTATACATTTAGATTTATGTTTAATCTTACACTTCACGTATTTATTAATTAGTCAAAGACTCAGGCCTGACTCCAAAGTTGCAAGCCTTGCATGATGAAGGGACCTGTGGAGTTTTGGTTACTTTTGCACACAGTTATGCAGTGTGACAAAATCGATTTTCCATGGGTATTACTGATGCTGGACTGAATGCTCCACACAAAGGCACAACAGAAACAACCTGCTGGGTTTTGTCTTTGGGAGGAGGGGTTGGGCTGGGACAATGGAGCCACTCATCTTTGTTCAAGCAACACCATGCAACGATCTTCATGCAGCATTGAGCTGAATGCAATATTTCGTTCAGTGGAGCAGAGTGCCTTATCCCAGTGGCTCTTTCTTTTTCCCCCGTCATAACGTATAATGTCATAACGTCATAACTTACAAAAAATGGTCGAAAGAAAAAAGAAACTAAGCATTTTCTTCGGATCTGATAAGATTCTAATGAGAAATGCATCGGGGTTTTTTGTACTAGGATCCCACCAAATGATGTTCGTCTCACTTCATTGAATGACCACTTTATCGGACAAAATTCCTCTTCTGTAATCTATGCTCTTTTTTTATTCTTAAAATTGTCCAAAAATGGCTTTCTTAATGGAAATTCACAGAGAAACCCACACACCCTCTGCATCACAGAATCCACAGGCCCTTCATCAGAATGGCTCAACCCTACATCCAGTCAAACAACAGGCAGGCCAGACAGTGGCTCCTCAATGAGTGGAAAAATAAACAGCCTGTTGGTACATGGCAACAAATTCTGCCAATCTCTATCACCCTAACTTGCCGCGGCTCTCCGCGCAAGGAGTGGTGCTGCCTGAACTGCTTCTGGAAGGGTGTTGTGCGCTTTGACGCGTGCACACACTCCGAGAACCTGGCCGACACTGCAACATATGACTGTGGTGAGATACAGACAGACCACTTTGTGGAGGAGTGCCCCTTGCACCACCTTGATGGAAAATGGAATTCACTACAACAGCTCACTGCGCAAGCCCAAGAGTGGCTGAGGACTGCGCTTTTTACCAGCTCGTTCGCTCAACTCAAACCAAACAATACGATGCAGAACAATAGGCATGCAATATGTTATGCGTAGATATAATAGTGAAGTAAAATAAAAAAACTGCATTAAAAGATCGAATGGAAACCCAGGCATGGGTTTTATTTTTTGAATGTTCACTTCAGGTTTCAATGACTTTTACAACAAAAGAAAAAAAAACACTTTCACCGCATATAATTGGAATATGCAACTTGCTTTGTATTTCACATGCAGCTGTATTTGAGAGAAGGCTTTCTCAAATGCTTCTCTGTTGCTGCATTATAACCTATTCCTACTTCTCCTTTGCTACACGAGGCCATCCGGGAATTATCTCGACGAATGGTCCTCGAGATTGGCAAATGGCTACTGAGGTTGGGTTGAATGGTCCAGTGAGTCAAAACAGATACGGGGATCACAGGTGTGTTTTCAAAAATTTTTAGACACTGCTGATGTTAAAATCTGAAAATGGCAGTCAGGGTGTTAAGGCATCGATTGTCAGCTCGATCGATGATGGGCAATCGGCTTGTCTCTATGGGTTGTGTTGAAAATGGTGACTGGAACACACCGAAAGTGTGATTCAGTGATTAGTGTGTCAAATTAATGGAAACAGCAATCACATATACGAGAAAGAAGAGCCTGGGATTATGCCAATAATGGCCTGGCAGACTTTATTTTCTTAACTTAACATGGCATCTGATCAAAGCAGTGGATTCATCAGAACATGTCACTAAGGATTTGCCATGGATAAAGTGGACATTGCATGAAAGACAAAGCCCATTTCATGGCCCATTGTGCCTGGGACTTAGAGGTTATCCTCTAATCTAGTCTGCCCAAGGCTCCATCAACCTCCCACAGCCCTGTCATGGAAATAACGTCCTTGATATATCAATTCATTGCATGAGGCCGAAAGAAACTGTGATAACCCAGTATTAAAGGTCATTGAGAATTCAACTCGACTGGAAAAAGACAGGAAGACCCGTGTGTTCTCTTCTTAATAGACATGCGCTTCTAGTTTCTTGCCCATTTTGATTTTCCCCTTTTTTTCCTGTATACAAAGTCAAGTCTCGTAGAAGAGCAAGAACTCAGGATGGAGCAGGATGCAACATAATAAAATGAACAGTAGAATGAGGGGGGGGGGGGGACAACATCAGCAGGGTTGAAAGAAAAAATAAAGGAGATGGAGATGGCGATGGCGGATGGCATAAAGCCATAAGAGAAGGAGATGGCGATCTTTTCTACCCCCGATAATCCACCCAAGCCCACCTCCTTCAAATTCCCTGCTTTCCTTCCTGAAAGTCCCTGTAATGTCCACCTTCTATTCCCCATGTTCCCCATCCCATCCCTCTCCCTTCCACAGATCTCCAAATGTCTCTGTTCCCCACTGTTTTGTCCTTCCCACTCCCGCCCCTCTTGTCTCATGCCTCCTTGCTGTACGTTGTGTGTTAGCTCTCATACGAGCCTCGACAAGGTATACAATAACAAAAAAAGGTTGTGGGGAGGAGTGAGGGGTAGAGGAGGATGAACGGGTTGGACAAGATGGATACAGAAGCAAATTCTCAGGAAAGAAAAACTATAAATTTGGAGAGGGGTGGGCTCGGAAGGGGGAGGGGTTAACAGGGTATAAAATATCATGATTTGGGGAGGGTTTGCCAGACATGCCTTTTGGAGAGAAAGACTGAGTGTGTGAGATTTGTCATGATTGAAAGACATATTCCAAAGTAAGTGTTTGACCAGTTTGGCCCATTATCGAAAACTCAGATGCAAATCTTCACATTTTTTGTATTTAAGATTTTGGTCTGTGGAAGAAAAAGATGACAGAGGGTGGGGATGTAACATATGAAGGGTGGTGGAACGCAAGTGGATACAGAACAAGCAGTTGGATGGACGAACAGACAACAAGACATATAGTAAAGCCTGCGTACATGAGAAGTACTACAACGGTGGCTGTGGGAAGGATTAATTGGTCAAAGAAGATCACAGATAGAGATGGAAGATGACAATGACATGATGGTGTAACGCTACCTTTAAGCCCTATAGGGAAGACTGGGATTGGATGGACTCGTGTAGGGTAGTCATTCTACAGGCAGGAAAAAAGGGGGATGAAGGAGTGGACCTGAAGGATAAGCTTATATTTAGAATGAACAAGTAAGAAAGACATAAAATGTCACAGCCCCTACTCTTTTAGTAATTATGCTGGATGCAGTTAAAGGGATAGCCCATATATATATATATATATATATATATATATATATATATATATATGTATATAAATATATGTGTATATATATATATACATATATATATATATATACATATACATATATATATATATACACATATATACATATATATATATATATGTACATATATATATATATATATATATATATGTACATATATATATATATATATATATATGTATGCATATATATATATATATATATATATATATGTACATATATATATATATATATATATATATATATATATATATATATATATATATATGTATGTACATATATATATATATACATATATATACATATATATATGTACATATATATATATATACATATATATATATATATATATATATATATATATATATATACATAGTATATATGTACAACTAAAATGGCTGTCAGTCTACCAGTCAGCCATCTTTGAAGAGATAACAAAATAAAGTGAGCTGCACATATATACCATCATCTGCTGTGCTTGTGCCAAGTTTGAACAAAATCGGACCATACATGTCCGAGAAATGGTTGAGGACGTGTTCGACACCGGGGTTTTTTTTTTTTTACAACTAAAATGTCTGCCAGTCGGCCATCTTTGATTGCATTGTGAAACAAAATGATGTGCATATGTTTGCCCTCATTTGTTGTCTTTGTGCCAAGTATGAATAAAATTGTTTCATACATGTCCGAGATACGATTGCAGACGCACACACGCACGTATGGACATGAAAAATCGAGCCCAAATCCCAATGGCGGCTAATAACAAGTAGAAGGGGGTACTGGAAGAGTGTGTGCATCCTGGACTTTCTGAGGATGAGTGAAAAACTCAAAAAGCAAGGGAGAGCAAGACCATAAGTAAGGTGGTGAAAACTGAGAAGCCACTAACCTGTCTGCAGAACTGGATAAAGCAAAAAATAAATAAATAAAAATTGATAATGATCAATTGTAGCATTTCTCATTTTTTGATATTTGCCTTTGTGTTCACTTCAGTTGTAAAAGCTGCAATGTTACAGCCATCAACAAAAAAAAGGACTTCATCATTTGTCCTTTGTATAACATTGAAATATGCCTCGAATTATGCTTGATAGACTATAACACGGCTATAACAGCAAGGAAGTCCAAATGAAACCTTTAAAAAATGCAATGAAATTTGAGCTGTTCTTTGTCAAAGTTTGAGTGTAAGAGTGTAACTGAGTGAGAATATATAATAGCTAAAAACAAGCTGTTAAGTTTTCAAAAATGTTATCCTGCAGCTCACAGTGTTTAATACTGGAATGTTCCATGAATAATTATTCATGTAAATGTATGGTGAGATCTAGTCCATTGCAACCACTTTATAACAAGTTGCTCACCATGACAAAACACCTTGCCACATTATCTTCTGTTGCTTCTTGCGCAATTGCTGCATCTCACGATGGGGAACGAGAGAGTTCATGGAACACCTTACCCCGCACAGTCTTGAGAAAAAGGAAATGGGAATCGTGTTATCAACTCTTGCTTTGCGTTTCCGTGCACAATCTATATTTCTAATGAGCCATCATTTTGTCTGAATCTCAATATTCCCCAAAGCGGAGAGCACGAGCGGCACATTTGATTGGTTACAAGATGGCATAATAAGGGTCACAAGATGGCATAAGAAGTACTGTGAAACTGGAGGTTCTTGGAAGTGCCAACAAGAGGATTTGTGTTCTAAAGTGTTTAAGTATGTAAATCAATGGAAATAAAATAAAGGTTTTAAAAGGCTGTGGAAAAAAAACAACTAATTTTGTAAGTTAACCACCATTGACGGACCGTCTTTTACATCGCCTTAGTTAATACGATAAATTAGTTATTTGTGCTTGTTATTTGTGTCCTTTATGCTGTCCCTAAAACAGTAAGTTTTCTATTTGGGATGATTTTCAATTTTGAATGAATGTCAGACAGGCAGACAGACTGAAGCAATTACCTTACTCCTTTGTATGATGGCACACTCAGGACGAGATTCCATACAATTTGCCAAATTCAGAGCCAAAGTATTGCTAAACTGCAGATTCATGTTCTGATTCGTGTTATACAGTGTTCAAAGTATAAAATTTAATTGAAATCAAGTAGTTCATCGATCAGAGATTGATGTACATAGACAGACAGAGTGAATTGATTGGCTTTAACCCCTCTTGCACTTCATGCCTGGGATAATACATGACTTTCAAAATGATGTAATCCTCCCCAGAATGCTTGGTGTAACCCCAGGAAATGCATACACAGCAACTCCAGGAAACGGCGGTGTTCGGGGGCACCATGAAGTATATAGTGTGTGCCAGATATGGATTTTTGCCTAAATGGCTCACAAAGCTTATAAAAAAGCCAAAAATACTTGGAAACATACCTTCTAGAAAGGGGTGCCTCCGCACAAGAAAGAGTTGGAGAACTTTCTGAGCACACAGCTGGTGGCTTGCAGCTCCTCATACTACAAACCCCGGATGATGTGATGCAAGGCCCGGAGGTTCGTAAACAGGCGTGTTATACCCAAACCTTCGACCATCATTGCCAGTGAGTGGACTTTGAACTGCACGAGATTACCTCTTGTCACCGTGGCTGGCTTGGTGATTTATTTAATGGACGTCTTCAGTTGGAAAAATGATGCTGTAATTACCAACATTCAGGTAGACTTACCAGAGCAAGACACTGTATCTGATTTGGTTGCTTCTTAACACCAATGTATGGTCATATTTGTGGTTTGTGAATGCAAAGGGTAAGTTTACAATGCTGATATTTACAGTGAAACATATTTTGGAGGTTGGGGGTGGGGGGTGAGGTTTGGGTGTGAGTTGCATGGACTGTGAGGATCATTATAAATATTGAAGCGTCCAAGTATCCATTAATACGGAATTACTCAGAGCCGGGACCTTTCTTCCCGAGAGATGGTCCAAGTGGTCTTTTAAGGCACTGCGTTCAATTTTGCCATTCTCCAAGGTCGTCCAAATGAGCCGAAACGACTGCAAACCAACACAGTCACCAGATGGTTGAAACACACTATAACCTTTTAAAAGATTAATTTTTATAATGAAAAGCACAGGGAAAAGGGTCGACAAGATGCTGTCATAACAGAACAAACCAAACGAGTCACAAAGACACAAAAAGGGAGAATAGGATATGCAAACATATATGCAGTGGAGAAATAAAAGCTCAAATACTATACCCATGATGCACCACGGATATCACTCTCACAATACACCAATAATGCAGGGACTTCCCTTTTCTTTACAATGCTCAGGGTGAACGCAGAACGTGATACAATGGTGTCTGCTTTAAAGACCATGTGCATGACGAGAACCAGTAGTGATGGTACCGAGATGAAGACAAAAACAGCCATAAGCAGGGCCAATGATGAGTAGGCCTTCCACTTGGCCATGTGGTCCCCTTTGTCCTTTTACCTCTAGGCCCTCCATAACACAGGCCCAGGGATCTCCAGCTTAGGTTGAACCCACACGAGGCTCATCCTCCAAGTGAGGTCTCCATCTTCCTTGCACACCAGTTTCTCTTGGTGGACTCTCCAGTCTTCACTCATGTGCACACTTGTGGATTCCCTCGTGTCCTCTCAATGTCCTCTCACGTGGCCTCCCCGGTCAGAACTCCCTTCTATTCTTCCTCCTGTGCGGAGTCTTTCTCTCGGGTCCCACCGATGGTGGTGCCCCAATAAAAAATATCAGTGCATCTTTTCTTTCAGGCTCGACAGCCCAATGCACCAGCATGGCTGGCACACACTGGCCAGTTAAATCGTAATTGGCCTTTCACACACGACACATGTGCCTCTGCGATGGGAAGTCCTCACCTAGCCCCACCTCCAAGAGGTTTTTACACATACATCATTAATCTCCACCCTGTATATAAATTACATACTCCGTGACGTGTAACAAATGTCTTACTCTCACAGATCCCTGTTACATAGCAATCTAACCTAATCGAAACACACAGACCATACTACGCTGAGCACAGTCGAGCTATGGATCCTCCCCCCCCCCGCCCCTCTTCTACGTAACAATATATTTTTTGTTTGGTTCAAGGGCAACATGAGAAATTATATGAGATTTTTTGCATCTGCTGGGAAAATAACCACAGCTGCTACATGCTAATTCAATTAACAGGAAATGGTAGGAACTCAACGTCGTTCATCCACAGATATTTCTTGTGTTTCCAATATTTCCGTGACTCCGATTTGCATCTAGGATCAGAACACTTGTGGTGAACCATTTCGCAATTTCCACTCTTTCATCTAAATGCTGAAACTTGTATTAAAAAGCCCATTTGAATGACACATTTCATGTTAGCAATGGCAGGTTAAAAGGGCCCGAGCTAGCAGAGCCAAGTCATTGAAAACGCACATACAGTGCATGCACAAAAGGCCTTGTTCGCAGACATATGTCATTTCGAAAGTTGTCTATTGGCATGCTCATGCCATGCCCTTGAAGCGTTTACAGAGGTCTTTAATGGCTCAGAAAATTCCCATCTGCGTGGTTAGAATTCAAAGCAAATCCCAAGGTGCGTGATATTGGCAAGGCCTCACCCAGTGAATGAGTGTTTTCTGTTTTTGATTTTGTAATCTTGAAAAGGATACATTCAGGTGTGTGCAATGCCTAATGCTTCGGTCACATTTGGCTCGGCAGCCGTAGGGTCTAAAAAATCTACGGCCACGAGCAATTATAGGGCGGCCGCAGTATTTCCACAGTCACACAATGTAGCAGTCACATATGTTTTTATTTTTCGGTTAGCCGCACGTGGTATTTAGAAATTGTGGAGACAGAAAACGTGGGGGTGCCGTACGGTCTTTGATTTGATGTCGCATGGTGACCTTAGGTCGTCCCTGCGGCGGCCATAGAATTTCCAAGGCAGACGCAAGGTGCCCGCAGGGGGGCCCTAAGGCGAACGTGGAAATAGTGCGGCCGCCGTAATTTTTTGGGGGTTGGCAAAATTCATTTTTCATTGATAAGAGCCTACGGAAAACGCACGAATAATGCAAGCCCACCGTATGCCCTACGTACAGTCGACGTGGAACACATCTACGTCATGGCTACGGCTTGTCGAATTGCTACGGCCAACCTATAAATGAAAAAAAGTTATAACTCCGCGCTTTAATTCCACGGAGGCCCCTACGGCCTGTAAAAGATAGCCATACGGCGTAGGGCCACCCTGAGGCCACCTCAGAAACTCTGCGGCCGCCGCACGTTTCTGTCAATTCAGGAGGGTACGGCCGCCGTATCCTCGCCGTAGAGCAAATGTGACTCATGCTTTAAGTAACCATGTTGTGGAAATTGTCACTTGTATGAGAGACAATATGAGGATTCACAAGTTATTTATTTGTGTAAAAATATGGGTAATCACTCCTTTCAAACCAGCTGGTCAGATTATTCAATCGATAACTGATACATTTGATAAGCTAGTTCTTTCAACGGTTAATAGAGAAATGAGATTGTGAAGGAGTAGGAGGTAAAGAGGGTGGGGGTGGGAGTGGGAGGGGATGTTCGGGAAGAGGGTACAGAACAATTAACTTATTATCTTGCACCATCTGACTTGTCTGGTGCTCTCAGCAAAGTTTATTTATTTCACTGAATAAGGCTAGGATAGTTCAGAGATAGCATCTTACCTTTCAGCTCGTTCATCAGACATTAATTCCAAATCCAACTATGAACTGTCAACCTGCAGGTGCTTCAGCAGCAGTGTGTTGCATCATTGAGTCTGCTACCTGTCAGATGAGAAGTTAAGCCATGGTCCCATCTTCCAGAGTATGCATCTGATGGAGGTTAAATATCAAAAGGTGTCTTTCGCAGAGTAGGCCATTGTGTGCAGGTACCTTGAGGAAATTCCAAATTCCTGGGAAGGCAACGGTAAACCAGAAAGTGCATTCCTTCCCGAGCATTAACTCACTGGAAAAGGTAAGGACTCCATCAATCATCATCATCATCATCATCATCATCATCATCATCATCATAATCATCAAGCTGGTTAAACAGTCAAAATGGGCAAATTGCCACAGTTTATGTGATTTGAAACTGTCGTTTAACCTTTTGTGTGCTATCTTAAATTAAGGCATTCACACATAATGCAAATCAACACAGCTGAATAGTTTACGTTTTGTATTCCACTGATAGGCCAGATCCGGATCCAGATCTGAACCAAAATCGAATCGGCTTTTTTTTTTTTTTTGTATACCTTGGTCGAGGCTCGTATGAGAGCGAACACACAACTCACAGCAAGGAGGCATGAGACAAGAGGGGCGGGAGTGGAAGGGACAAAACAGTGGGGAACAGACACATTAGGTGAACTGTGGAAGGGAGAGGGATGGGATGGGACGGGGAACATGACGAAGAGAAGATGGACATTTCAGGGACTTTCAGGAAGGAAAGTAGGAGAAATGAAGGAAGTGGGCTTGGGTGGATTATCGGGGGTAGAAAAGATCGAGGATTTGGATGGGGGAAGATAAGAGGTGGTGGTGAACAGCTGTTTTGAAAGCCTGGAGGGAAGAATGGGAAAGAATAGAGTGAGGAAGTTTATTCCAAAGGCGGGAAAAAAGAGGAATGAAAGAGTGAAGATGAGCAGTGATTCGTGATTTTGGTAGTTTTACCAGAAGGGGGTTGTTGGCGGACCTTGAGTGCCCTGTGGAAATGTGGTGGGGACAAATCGCAGAGAGAGCAGGGGGGACAAGGCTGGAGAGGAGTCGGTAGAAGACAGAAAGACCACCGACCAACCTGCGATGATTGAGTGAGAGGCCCAAAGACTCAGCTTCATTGCGGGAGATGCCGATGATCTTAAATGCCCTGGTTTCGACAGTGTGAAGCCGAGAAAGGTGGGAGGCAGGAGCACCAGCCCAGAGCGGAGAGCAGTACTCCATCAGGCTACGGACAAAAGCTTTGTAAGTGGTCAGGAGCTCAAGAGGGCCGAGGAAGGACTTAGCACGACGGAGGATTCCCAGTCGGCGACTGGCTTTTGAGGCGAGGTTGGAAATGTGACTTTCCCAGGAAAGGTCATGGCAGATAGTGAGACCCAGACGCTTGAAAGAAAAGACTTCTTCCAGAGGATTGTTGAGAAAGTGGATGGGGGGGTTTTGTAAACGGTCCTTTCGAAGAGACATAGTGAGAGTGTGAGATTTGTCTGGATTGAAAGACATGTTCCACGTGTTGGACCAGTTTGTGATTTTATCCAGATCTGCAGTGAGCGAAGAAGCTGCTGCTTGCCGGTCTGAGGGATGACAGATAGTACGGCGAGGGTGGAGTCGTCGGCAAAGAGAAATAGAGGATTTTCCAGAGTGTCCGAGAGATCATTGATGAAAAGCAGAAAAAGAACAGGGCCCAGAATGCTACCTTGAGGAACTCCAGTCTGCACAGGAAGAGGGGATGAAAGAACTCCATTTAGGGCCACACGTTGACTGCGACAGGAGAGGAAGTCTGCGAGCCATGAGTGGAGATGGCCTTGAATACCATGGGAAGAGAGTTTGGTGAGTAGGGCAGGGTGCCAGACTGTGTCAAAAGCACGTGATATGTCCAGGGATACGGCTCGGATTTCCTGTCTGGCATTGAGGACCTCCATCCATTGATGGGAGAGCAGAAGCAGCATATCCAGGGTAGAGTGACCTGGTCTGAAATCAAATTGATGATTGGAAATCAAGCCATTGGAGAAGAGGAAGGATTTGATGTCTGAAGCGATGATGGATTCCATCACCTTGCTGATGATTGGGAGAAGGCCGATTGGTCTGTAGTTATAGGGATCTGTTTTTGCACCTTTTTTATGCAGGGCAGTGATGTTAGCATATTTCCAAGCAGATGGCAGATGACCTTGGGCAAATGAGAGGGTGAATAGAACAGAGAGAGGGTGAGCAAGAGCAGAAGAGCAGGCTTTGAGGACACGTGGGCTGATGCCGTCTGGACCGGTTGTAGAATCTGACTCGAGGTTTGAAAGCAAGCTCTCCACCTTGTCAGGATAAAAGGATACAGAGTCCAGGGACAGTTGGGTGCGACTGGGTAAAGTGGGTAGAGATAATGATGGGTTTAGGACACAAGATTTAGCTGCAAACACCGAGTTTAGACATTCAGCTTTATAACGTGTGGAATCAGCAGTGCGGCCATTTGAGGTAAGGGAGGGGATGGAGGGGGAACATACACCAGAAACAGATTTGATTAAATGCCACCAGGATTTTGAGGAGGGAGAGAGGTTTGAGAGTTCAGACTTGAGATGAGAAAGATGTTGTTTTCTGGCTCTCCTGAGGGTAGATACACACTTGTTCCGAGCTTTGTGGAAAGAACTGAGATTGCCCTCAGTTTGGTTTGCTTTCCATGAGGCAAAGGCAAGTTGTTTCAGGACAACTGCCTCGCCACAAGCTTCAGTAAACCAAGGGCGGGAGGAAGGGTAAGACAACTGAACACGAGAGGGGATAAATCTGTGCATGAGGGAGAGCAAGTTTCTTTGAAAGAATTCCCAGGATAAGTTGATGTTTGAGAAAGTAGCGATAGGAGACCAGTCTGCAAGTTTGAGGGCTGCTCGGAGACCCTGCCAGTCGGCTTGAGTGAAATGCCAGACTCGACAGCGGTGAGGTGGTTCTCTGATAACAGCCAGAGAGATGTCCACTTTGACAAGGACGTGGTCAGAAGAACCAATTGGAGCGAAGGAAGAGCAGCAGCTATTGTCAGGGAAATTTGTCAAAATCAGATCCAGAAGAGATGGAGTACCATTGGTTGAGATCCAGGTCGGGAAGTTGACCGATTGAGTCAGTCCCAATGAGTCGCAGAAAGCTTTTGCTGAGGTGCCATGGCAGGTGAGAGAGGTACCCACACCTAGCCAACTGGCGTGATGACAATTGAAGTCACCACATAAGAGGAAGAGAGAGTTTGGATGAGAAGATAGAAGATGGTCCATGTTTTCGGATAGTGAGGTGTAGATGGAGTCATCACTGTTCGGTGGACGGTACAGTACACATATAAACATGAGGTGGGAGTGGAGGAGAAGCCGAAGCCAGAGGTATTCCTGGGGGTGTGCGGGAGTGAGAGCAGTGCATGGAGAGTGAGGAATAGAGTCTTTGATGAAGAGAGCAACACCTCCACCAGGGAGAGATACTTGGGAGTCAGACACGTCTTGGGAGAGGAAAGTTTCTGTTCGGCAGATAATGTCTGGTTTGTCAGTGGCAACCTGTATGGAAAGCTCTGAAAGGTTTGAGCGAAGGCCCCGGATATTTGAGGTCCACACTTTTAATGAAGAGGAAGGGGAGGAGGCTTTGGGTGCAGGAGGTGGAGGGGGAGGGGGAGGGTAGGACAAGGGATGAGGGGGGCAGGTAAGGAGGGTTGCTGAAGGAGTGTGGGGTATTGCAGAATAGCGAGGGGAGGGGGCCGAATGAGGAGGAGAAAAGGCTCTGTGGTGCTGGGGGAGAGGGGGGACAAGAGACAAGGAAGAAGGCAGTTGAGGATTTGAGGAGGTGGAGTGAAGAGATGGAGGTGAGAGGGCAGTGGAGGGAGGCAGGTTGGTGGATGAGAGGGGGGCAACTTTGAGAAGGAAGAGTGAGGGGGATGAAAGGTGGGAGAAAGGTGAGGGGGGATTTTTGAGAGAGGTGAGAGGGAGGCTTGGAGGGAGAAGAGTGGGATGGTTGCTTTGAGAGTGAGAGTGAGGGGTGAGGGGTGAGTTGGCACTGAAGTTGGAAAAAAAGAATGGTTGATGGAAAGCGAGCATCCATGGCAAACTGTGGTTTTTAAAAGTTTTAGGTCAGAGATGCGATTTAACACAATTCTTGATGGATGCAATGAAGGTGAATTCAGAGAATGGAGAGAAGAAGCGCTGTAATAGTTGGATTTTTTAGGCAAGGAATGAAGGAGAGGTCGAAATGAGAGCAGTCTGTTAAAATAGCAGAAGAGTAGTGCATTGTGAAACAGTAAAGAGTACCACATGTGTGAGAGAGGAAGATGAAGCATTATAAGATCGTTTTCGTTGTTAAAAATAATGTATGAGAGAGTTCAACAGATTAGGTCATGGAAGTGTAAAAAAAAAAAAAAATTGAGGAAGAAGACGAGGAGGAAGTTAAGAGGAAGAAGAAGAAGCAGAATCGGGAGAAGGTGAGCGTGTTCTTGTTGGGTATATATATATATATATATATATATATATATATATATATATATATATATATATATATATATATATATATATATATATATATATAAATATATATTTTTTTGTTGTTAATATTAATGTATGAGAGAGTTCAACAGATTAGGTCATGGAAGTGTAAAAAAAAAATTCAAGGAAGAAGACGAGGAAGAAGTTAAGAGGAAGAAGAAGAAGCAGAATCGGGAGAAGGTGAGCGTGTTGTTGTTGTTGTAGGGTATTTTTTTATTTTTTTGAGATAAGAAAGATTAGTTGGGAGAATGGGGGATGTTTGGAAAGTGGGGAGGATCAAAATTGAAGGTAATGGGGCGGATAGAAATTGAAGGTAATGGGGAGAAAAAACAAACAAACAAAAAAAAACGATCGAACACCGAGTGGAACTGGTAGGCCTCAAGCCTAGGCCTAGGCCTCAAGCACAGGTAAGAACGTCGACAAAAATACTCACAAAATAGCACGATTTTTGAAACAAAACCGAACTAGCAACACACAGTAACATGTCGGTGAGAAAATTAAACAGTTAAAATGGGACAAATAACAACCGGAAACTTAGCTTTGAGAACGTCAGCAGGGAGCCCCGAAGGAGACCTCTCGCTGCTCCAAAACCGGAACCGGAAGTCTTCTACCTGTCAACTTGTCAACTAACCAACTCATTCACCAAGTTTCGGCTAAATCCGTCTATAACCTTTTGAGATATTGTGTGAAATATCCATTTTAGCACTATCACTCGATAGTGAAGAAGCACTTAAAAATTCTCGGAGCCGGATTCGGATTGAAATCTTCACCAAAATCGAAGCAATTCTTCCTTGTCACACATTCAAACAGTCCACCAACTCCTGTCCAAATCCGTCCACAACTTTTTTTAGATATCGTGCTATATATCGTTTTTGGCTCTATCTCTTAATGGTGAAGAATCACTTCAAAAATTCGAGTTGCCAGGTCTGGGTCTTCACCAAAATCCAATCAGTTCGTCGTCGTCACACACCAATGTTCTCCACCAAATTTCATCCGAGTCCATCTACAACGTTTTGAGATATCCTGCACACAAACAGACAAATAAACTCGAAAGACATCATGCAGAGCAGGATATACATGTGAAATCCCCTAAAACAAATTTGACCATAAAAAGAACTGCTTGTTGAATTGAGTGATCTGATATGCAAATCCTCTTCAAATTTCAAGTCAATCAGATAAAAATTGAGGATTTTAGAAACTCTGACCAAAGTTGTTGACCATTGGCCTATGTTGACCTTTTGGCCAATGTTGACCTCAAAAATAATTGCTGGTTGAATTCTGTGATCCGATTTGCAAACCTTCTTCAAATTTCAAATCAATCGGATGAAAATTGAGGATTTTAGAAATTCGACAAAGTTGTTGACCTTTGATGTATGTTGACCTTTTAACCTCAAAGTCAATAGGCTTCTTGCTTATGAGCAACTCTACCATTTTCCAAAGTTTTGTAAAGATTGGTTTAAAATTGTGACCTGCACGCGATTCACATTCAGACAGACAGACAGAATCACAAACCAGACCAACCAATCCATCCATCCATTGGGTCCAGACTCTGCAGTGCATTGGTGCTGCACCTCTCCTCCATCCTCTCTCTATTCCCTCCCTCCTCTCTCCCTTCCCTCCTCTTTCCTTCCCCTCCCTCCTCTCTCCCTCACATTTTCTCCCCTCCATCCATCCGTTGGGACCATACTCTGTGCAGAGCATTGGTGCTGCCGAAGCAGTCTCCTTGGCTCTTGGGCACAATCCTGGACAAGGCGCCACTCCGATACAGGATACAAGCAAGCTGGCATTCATTTTGCCGACCTTGGAAGGATGACAGGCAGAATCAACCCCACCTGGTTTTAATTCAACATCCAAGGGGGATTTGAACTCAGGATCCTAGGATCCCAAGCCCACCACCCTAACCATTAAGTCAAGAAGAGCAACCAATATACTTGCGAATCTTCGATTTCACAAGTAACAAACAACCAAACACTCAAGGGTGAAAACATAACCTCCATCCATCTTTGCTTGGTGAAGGAAACAAATATCCAACGTTATCCAGCTTGTATTCATGTTGCTGGATGTTGCTAACATGAATACAAGCTGCATTCCTTTCCAAGACGTATCCCATCGAGACACATCCCTTTCCGAGACATATCTCAATATGTTACAAGACACATCCCATCATGCTTTTAACACCAAATAGACATAGACGCCTATACTTTCGAATCACAGTTGTAGTTGGGAGAAACCGTATTCAAAAAAAATAAATAAAGCAGAAGGTCTTTTTCGATACAGAGTCGAAGTTTGTGGAGGAGCTACCCAACTAATAACAATATGTTTTTTCCTCCTCAGCAACAGACAAACGTCTCCATAAATGAATCCGAATAACTTGTTAATTTGCATATTATAATCCTGAGCTTGCGTTATCATCTTCCATTCAATGCGATACAGTTTTTCAGTCGAAACAAAAGCTTTCCACTGGTCACCTTCGCTCCGAGTTGATAAGAGGGTGAAAAAGCCATCCTTGGATGTTTTATTTTTGAATCCGACCATTATAAGAAAAAAGAACGACACCTCAAGGTAGTATGCGAAAGATGTTACCTTGAGATTTGTTAGTTTGAGTGACAGAATCGGTATCTGTTGTAAAATTGCCTGTAGAAGCTTTCTTATTTGAGGCAAAGCAGTTAATAACCTGCAAGACAAATTGTCTGAATAATTCAAGCCAAAGGAATTTCCCATTTTCGTATTATCTTCCCGGCTCACGCGCTTGCTCACATTTCATGTGATGCGTTCTTTCAAAACAATCCGTGAACACACGTCACAGGAGGTTCGTCCTTCAAAGCAATACACCTTGGTGACTGCATCACACAATAAATGACCTTCTAAATCTTGCATAATGCATCATAACATTGTAATTGCATCCATTTTCAGATTACTTCAAGCCATTTGTCTTTCTCAGATGTCTGAGCATCCAACATAGTGCCGCCTGAGATGTTCAACAATGGTCTAATGGCCCGGTTCTTTTTTTTCCAGATTTTCACCGGTAAGCAGGATTGCTGCTGAGCATTGCAGAGATAAATGCATTGTAGAAAAATCTCCCTCAAAAGCTCTTGAAGCCCTCAATCCCATAGGATTCAGCGTATCTGGATTGAAACGCATTTACGATCTCTGCCGAGAACGAGTGGTCAGGTCAGTGTCAAAACATTCCCCAAGCCTCCTATGTTCACAGGAAGCCCCGCATCGTGACCTGTCAGCCCAATGGTTATTGGCATCGGCTGTATGAGAGCAACTCCTGAAATCTTAGCACCCTGCAATTGATTAGCTACTCATATCTTGCAGACTGATGTGACCTTTGACATTTCAGACGGTTTTGATTTTCAAGCTCCCTCGGTTGCAGAAGGAAATTTATAGTTGTGTAATACCCCCGACCTGCCAAATAGTCCTGTCCTTGCCCTCAAGGGAAAGATACCCTTGTTTAAATATCTTAAGCAAAGCAAACACTGGATTTTATAAAGTAGTAGATCGAATGGCTGTAGTATCAGACCGAAATGCAGGAAGAATGAACAAGCATCAAGTTCACAATCTCTTGGAATGAGTGCGCAGCATATCTTCTTATTTTGTATGCAGCACAAGACTGTGAGGTAGTATCATTAGTTGAGGTGCAGCTGTGCTGTTGATGCAATACTCTCTGTAAGTTAGGGCAGGAACTTACAATTTGGCCAAGGTGCTGGTGAAAACTTCCCTTATCTTCATGAAGGACACTTGCCTACTCTTTTAACATCCACCAACCGTTGCTGGCACTCGGGACACCTAGTTGAATGTCCATCTGTGAGATGGCACACAAATTGATGCCTCACACAGCCTGCGAGACACCAGGACAACAGTTTAAAGCTGGGGCGAGATTTTAACCAAGGTTAGACAGCTCAGAGGTTTGTGTGCATACCTGCAGTCTTGGCCATCCTGCCAGCCCGAAGCATATGGCTATGCCTCCAGAAATGACACCACCAGCTGCCAGCCAATTCATCTGCCAAAAAAATAGAGTGGACTTAATTATGGATGCATGAGTATGTACAACTACAAATGTTACAACAGATTTTGGCAGTGCAATCCCATCAATGACCCTCACAGTGAAAACCCCCCACTTCTTAATTAAGGTCCATCATGCTGCCTCAACGCAACTCAGGAGGAAGCAAAAGCTGATTAATTTTTTATGATGGGCCAAATATAGCAAATTAACAATTACTCACGGAGCCGCCTTCCAACCTTCATCTTGAACCTTGGAATGAAAAAACGAAAAGAAAAAAAAAAAGTGTTCGATTCTCTCTGGAGCCATACCCAGCATGCAAACGTGGTTGTGAAGCACTCCAGATGGTATCTGTGTGCAGATATTCGAGTGGTTAATCCAGTGCAGTAGTTAATCTTCATTGTTGATCCCTCTAGGCCTCGTCGTGCCCTTTACTCCAGCACAGTCGAGCAGCTTGAAAGGCCCAACCAAGACTCCGGAAGATGCATTCAAATTATTCACAGCCAAATTGCTGTGGTGGAAAACTCGGCAGCTTCAGATTTGTGGTAACGTCATATGGTACGTACCCCACGCAGCCTTGAGAAGGACCTGTATGCACTTCTGAGGATAATGTGTACAAATTATGCTTTGGAAAGTTTACTGTAGAGTACATTCATAAGCATTTACAAAGTAGCTTTTATTCTCGTTCTTAAGTGTCTTCATTACTACCAAGGCTGATAAAGGCACCAGAATAGATCGCTAAAGTATAAATCAGGAGACGGTTACAACGCCAAATTGTACTTCTTTTGTTCACCAGCCGAGCACAATCAAGGTCGAAGCGATTGCAATGATTATAATTTCTAACGTGAGGAAGTGACATTGTTTCTAGGCATTACGCTTTCTTTAATTCACTGTGAAAGATTTGAGGGGATGTGCGTTATCCAAGTAATATAAGCAATATCATAATATGGTCTTACAAAATGTGGTAAAGTTTCAATTTCCTCTGTTGAACGGTTTTCGATGTACGCTCTCAACACGAGAACTGCCACTTTATAACTGCTGGCAGTGATGACCGGGTACCAAGACACACCGCTTTGATTGGTCACCTGACCAATTACATCCTCTATATTCAAATGAATTCAGAATGGGATTAAAAAAAATTTAAATTCAAATCAAATGAAAGACCAAATAAAATAGGTACTGCATTGGAGTCATCAGGAGGAACCTGGATCGGACCCAGTTTTCAATAGCTGCGACTACCCTCAACGCAATCCAGACACAGCCAAGTGAGCCTTATTTAAAAAATAAAAATTAAATAATTCTCGCTGCCAGACATGCGTCCAATCAGGTGGAAATTTCAAACATATTCCCCACCACTACAAGATTATAATTTTGAAGTTTCACATCGATTGACGCAGCAGTTCAAGATAGAGACTATTTAAAAATATTTTCTCTCTATCCAATATGGCTGCCAAACCATAAGATCCATCAATTATATTTGTGAACACACCGATATCCCCAAGACTTGGGAAACGTGTTTGTGAAGTTTCCCCTCAATCTGTCCAGGAGGTTCTGGAGAAGAAGGTTTTTAGAGGTTTGAGGGTAAATCCAATCTGACGACCAGACCACGTACGTGACCTATGCCATCACAATTATCATTAAAACATTCTACATGAGTAGCCACACCTATGGTGAAAATTTCGTCTCAATCTGACAAGCGGTTGCAGAGAAAAGGGAATAGCAAAATGCAGAAACGTACGTACGAACTCGCATACTACATACGCGACCGAACGCTTAACCCCACTTTTCTCTTTGCGGGCGCGGGCTATCCTCATTGCTTTTGTGTTGATGCAATTTGATTTGATCAAAATTTTTTTTTTAAATATAGGTGACTAATTACAACGGATTTATCAAATGTCCACAAAGCCTTGTACTGCCCATGCTTCCCACAGATCGCTGCAATTATAACCTCCATTGCAGTATGGAATTTGTAGATCTGAGTACAGAAAAAAAGCGTCAACTTACGTGCAAAGAAGAGAATGTGAATGACTCATTTCCCCTATTTATGAATTTCCCCTATTGATGAATGGTGAATGAGTTGGTAATTGGAGACAATGAAATGCAACTAAAGAGGAAAACAACTGAACATTAGACACTGCATCAAGTGAGATATGGGACAGAGGGTCAACTATTCCACAAATAGTGTCCAAGCAGAGGTGGATATCGGATTTTGGAAAGGGCCATCCACATACTTCCACTGTAAAAGTCCCCAAAAAATGTAAAAGTTCATCAAATATTTGAAGGAAACACCAATTAATAAATTTGTTCTTAATGAAAGAGAATTCAAATGGCATACATGACTGTAGGCGGTGGCACTCAATGAAATGAATAACTGGGGATGTGTTGCGGGAAGGACCCGCCAGTTTTTCTGAATAGTAGTCACCGCTAATGGATACGCTAATGATCGTAGGTAATTTCCCAAGGATGCTGTAGCAATTTATAAACAAAAACTTTGAAAATAAGTCAAGCTGTGGTCAAGTAAATGAGATTGAATGTTTCATCCTATAAATAATTAAAAAGATTTGTTGCTTAATTTACATTGTAAAGAATCAATCGAAATTTAATGCAAACAAGATAAATCACAAGAGTCAAAACATAAGTTTTGAACTAGTTTGCTAAGTTTGAGCAGTAAATCGTTGAGAAACAGAAAATTCTGCCCCTAACTGTCCTTGCTGTCTCCAGACATCAAGCCAAACACAAGTTGCTGCACAGAAAATAAAATAAAATGTGTGTAGATTCACACAGCCCTTCAATTGAGAATCCTTGGAAAATGCTCATCTAGTTTTATAACATTTTAAAATAAATAAATCAACCTCATTTTATCGTTGTGATAGAGGTTGAAATATCTCACGAGTGACTGTTGGATGGCGTATTGTGATCACTACGATGTTAACGCTTATAAACCTACGAGTCGATAGGGAAGGGATCGTTTATGCTACAGTAGGGAAGTCAGCCCGAGCATGGTCTCAACAGAAACATCGTCACCTTTGAGAACAACAGAAACTTTTGGTTCTATCACCTCTCCCTTGATGGTATTGTCCCAAGCATTCAGCCACTCTTGTAACATCTCATCCACCCTTTCTCCATTCAGTTGTGGCTTCCACAAGCCTTTATCAGTTAACAACCACTCTTGTTCTGTTACACGAGTTTCCAACTCTTGCACCTTTTCAGCCAAACCACCACCCTGGCGCTGACAAAATCACAATTCCTGCTATAGCATTCGGGCATCCACACGGGCATGATAGCCATGCAGGTCCTCATTTACTTCGTCAGTTCTTTGATTTTTTGACTTAATTTCTCCTTCCAACTTTTCTCCCATTCTGACTGCCCGGATCCAACCCTCCTCGATTTTTCCTATAATTTTTTTCCGTTGTTTATCAAATTCTGAAGCCATTGCTTTCTCCCTTTTTAAAAATTGAGTCTCCAATTCCGTCTTGAATTTTCGCTGTCTGCCCTCCATTTGGAGTTTCATTCTTTCCACGATTCCATCAATTTGTGCCCCCAGTTCCTGTGTTATTCCCTTCTTAAACTCATTCATTTGCTCAGTGATGCTTTCTATTTTCCCTTCAATTTTGCCTTCCAAGCATCCATTCATTATCCCCCCCCCCCCCCGGAAGGAGGGAGTGGGATATTGTAATCGTCCGGTTTGTTTGTTTGTCTGTCTGTCTGTTACCAACTTTACTGCAAAACGGCTTTAGCAAACACTATCAAATTTTATCCACAGATGGGCAATGAACCTTGGACTTTTGGGTCCAATTAGTTCAAAGGGCAAGGTCAAGGTCACAAAAAGATCAAAATCGTTTTTCACTCATAACTTTGTCAAAAATGGTTTAATCGACTTCAAATTAAGACTAAAATATTCCTTATAATCAACATTCAGGTTAAGGATGTATCAAATTTAAATTTGATCCCCAAAATAACTTTATGCCTTAAATGGACGGGATTTGTTGTGCCTGGCACCGCTTGTTTCCTTGATTTCAATCCTATGTTTACTCATTTCATTCCTTTGTTCATTAATTTCGTTTTTCAATTATTCATTCATTTCCTATATTTTCTTCTGTTGGTCATTGATTTTGTTTTACATTTCCTTCATGTTATTCCTCTGTTCAACAATTTTGTTTGCCATTTCCTTCATTCAAAAACATTGTCTGTCATTATGTTAATTTGTCTCTTCAATTGCCGATTCATTATTTCCATAATTTCATTCCTGTATTCCCTTTGTCTCATCATTTTCTTTCCAATTATGTCTTTTGTTCATTTTTTCACTCATTTCATTCCTTTGTTCATTCATTTGTTCCTTCAATTAATCAATTTGTCTCTTCAATTCACTATTCATTCGTTCCATCATTAAATTCCTGTATTCATTTTGTCTCCTCATTTTTTCATCCCTTTGTTGTAACGTGAATGGAGAGCCACGCGTCCCATTTCCCACTATTGTGGGGGGTGGTCTCACGGTCGGGATGGGGAAAACTATCTTATCCTTCTCAGCCAACTCCACCTTCGGCTCGCTTCCTTCATCCCCACTACCATCCCAATGAAACACCATCTTGTGGACATCCGCCATTTCCCATGCGTGTTCGATATCCTCAGAAAAAAAGAAGAAAATTCCCTCAAATTTCCAAGCGTTCTTTTCTCTCGACACCAATTGATGATACAATTTGTAGATAATTTACTACAACCCCCTCTCCATCGATGGTAGATAGGTGGTCATTAAAAAATTTAGATTCCCAATTATTATTTTTATTTTTTAACCTTAGCTCGCTCTGGGACCAAATGTAGTGGTCCCGATGAATTAAAAAATCCCACCCTTGATCACCAGATGTTGATCAGGGTTCGAATCTCACGATATGACACCAGTTGTCCTGATCAACAATTTCGTGTCCTCGATGTAAAATATTGATCAGGGTTCGAATCCTGCACTCTTGAGGGAGTCAGGGGGTTTAATATCCCACTCCTGATCAACAGTTATCGGATCCAGGAGATTTGTTCCCACATGGACGGATAGCCGAGAAGTTTCTCTTTGAGACTTACAGCCGAGATTCTTGGAGATTATGGAGATTATCATGGGGGGCAATTACATACTGGGAGAAATAATCCTGAACCCCGGCCTAATTAACACAGGGCCACCCCCCCCTCCATGCAGTGACACCAAACACTAAAGCTCACAGTTTCCCAACTTAATTTACATTGAGATGTCTCTTACACATCCACAGACCAAGCAACTCTATCCACTCCTATCTTTCCCATGAAATTCCTCCATATACCCCACAAACATAACAGTATAACAAAAGTGATGTACTGTATACAACAATTCGTAGCGATGATGAACAGACATTTTTGAGATAATATGAATGAGGAAAGTGAAAACAACAACTTTATCGTTAAGAAATCGTTGCAGGCTGTTCCAAGTCAAGGCATGGTTAAGCAGGCCAAAAAACATGGCGGCTTCAGACCCCAGCAAGGTTACCCAGGAAACACCTGAAGACCCCAGCAAGGTTACCCAGGATACACCTGAAGACCCCAGCGAGGTTACCCCGGAAACACCTGAAAACCCCAGAGAGCGAGGTGGCCAAGGATCACCTGATGAAGGATATAATTTAAAAAGGACACTAATTATCTTCAAAAGGGGTGTTTAAATTAACCCAAACACCCAATTTTCACTCTTGCACTTCCTTTGAGTTTTCTTAGTATGCATGCACAGTTTCAGGCTACGAGGTTTCATGGTTTTGGAATTATGGAGGAGACACACACACTGACACACATTGACTTTTATTAGTATTGATAGAAGTGAAAGTGTCAACTGTGAAAGGAACACTCCAAAAGTAAGAGCTTTGAGTGATTACTATATGTATATATATATATATATATATATATATATATATATATATATATATATATATATATATATATATATATATATATATATATATATATATATATATATATATATATATATATATATATATATATATATATATATATATATATATATAGTTACGGTTGTGGAAATTCACAGATCACCATTCAGGTTCCCCAGAGGTCAGTTATGTCGATAAGTGTGTGTTCAGGTTAGATTTCCCCACTGATGTAAAACGGGATTAA
>NC_140963.1:95565916-95578416 GCF_056783735.1 Eptatretus burgeri
CAGATTGATTAGAAATTTGAACAGGATTTTCATATGAGGTCCTAGAATTGGTTCAGCAAAAATCAGAACGATCGATTTTGCCATTTTGACAGGTCAATGGTTTCCCTGACAATAATTTCACCCCGTTATAGTCAAATGGGACTTTTTGTGAATTTATTATGGTTTATAAAAGATATACCTCAATCATTTTTCAAACCATCAATTTAAACTTAGACCATTTATTTGTCGGCATACGTAGTGTAAGTAAGTAACATTTGGACGCAATTAATTAAAATTTGACAAGATAAAGGACGTTCGAAACATGTAAAACACCTATTAGGCTGCAATTATGAAATGTATCAACCAAATTCGAAATGCAAAACAATAAATCATGTAAAACACTTGCTCGGTCAAATTTTCAAAATTACCAAATTGCTGTTTCAATGGCAACTGTTGTTTAATTGGATTTTGCAAGTATCGTGCTATGCACAACATCTTTCTTGTTTGTTTGCTTGTTTGACTTGTATGCATTCCTAAACTGCTGGAGGAAATAAGTTGAAAACTGGTGGTTGTACTTGGAGTGCACATCGGAGGGATTTAGATGGTTAAAAAATTATATTCACACTCCTGAAAGTGATATCATAATGAGAACTGAACCACTGAGCTAAGGGGGTAAAAAAAAATTATCGCTCCGGGTGGTCACGGTCGGGGGAGCAACCCAAGTATCTTGATGTAAATGTGTATGGTAGAGCAACAACTGGTGGAACCAGTTTAACAATTCATAACTAGAAGGGAACTCGGTAGAGCGCATACCTCCGCCCGGGTCTGATCTGGATTCGGATCTTCACCAAAATCCAGTCATTTCCTCCTTGTCACACCCAACCTCTTCACCAAATTTCGGCTGAATCCAACCACAATTTTTGGAGATATCCTGCACACAAACAACAAAACAACCAACCAGACCAATGAAAAATCACTCATCGAGTGACACTTGGCCAAACGGAATGGAACTCGGTAGAGTGCATACCTCTGCCAGGCTGAACAGTTTACATTTTGTATCCCACTGCAAGGTCGGATCTGAATCCAGACCTTAACCGAAATCTAATTGGCTTGTTCATATCACCTAACCAACAGATCCACATAGTTTTGTCATAACTCATCCACAACCTTTTGAAATTTCATGCAATACATATAAGAGTTTTTGGCTCCAATTCGAATATCATCTCAATGGTGAAGAATGACTTTAAAAAATTCTAGATTCAGGATCCAGATTCTAGATCGATGCTTTAGACTGCTGAGACCCCTTTGACCGCTGAAGACCCTTTAAGAATCCCAAGGACCCAAAGGACCCCGAGGCCCAAAAAGACCCCAAAAGACCCAGAGGATCCAAAAGACCCCAAAGTTCCAAATACCTAAAATATCCTGAAGACCAAAAAGACCCCAAAGACCCAAATGACCCAAAAGTCCCCGAGGACCAAAGAGACCCCAAAGACCCAAAAGAACCCAAAA
The DNA here is from genome assembly GCF_056783735.1 of Eptatretus burgeri. NCBI lineage: Eukaryota > Metazoa > Chordata > Myxini > Myxiniformes > Myxinidae > Eptatretus > Eptatretus burgeri. The sequence goes on from NC_140963.1 coordinate 95,567,405, forward strand.
GTCAATGAGGACACCAAAAGACCCCAATGACTGAAAAAGACCCAAAAAGACACTAAAGACTCAAAAGTCCCAAAGGACCCAAAAGACCCCAAAGACCCAGAGGACCAAAAGGACCCTGAGGACCAAAAAGAAGAACCAAAAAACCCCTTAAACGAAAACACCATTTTGACCCCTTACATCCTTCAGACAGATTAGCCAGCTTAGACCCTTGACCATTTAGATCACTTGGACCTTTTCATATTAAAAATAAATTTAAAATAAACACATCACCACCAATATCGCAAATTAATTTCGACAAAATAAATGTTTGTATAATGAATGGTGTAAATCATGACAACACAACAAATCTGTGACATAAATCTCTGCAATGACATGTGGAGAAGCGAGCATATCGCAATGTTCACAACAGCACTGTACTGTATGTAAAGTTATGTCCTTTATTCTCTGCTCCAAGGAATAAAATGGAATCAATTCGGCCTTGTCAAACACCCAACCGACCCACCATCCAAAACCATCAATATATGACATCATAAAAGTCGACAAGTGGGGGAATTAACCACATGGCTTCAGAATCTCCAAAGTGTTTTTTTGCATACCTCAAACGGGACTCAAGGTGGCCTTTTTGTGTAATGGCTTCCTCCTTGCCACCCTACCGTAGAGGCCAGGCTTGTGGAGTGCTTGGGATATTATTGCCACATGCACACAGTGACCAGTCTTTGCCAAAAAAGCATGTAACTCTTTCAAAGTTGGCATTGGCCTCTTGGTAGCCTCTTTGATCAGTCTCCTCCTTGCTTGGTCATCCAGTTTTGAGGGATGTCCTTATCTCGGCAAGGTCTTGGTGGTACCATACGCCTTCCACTTCTTAATGATTGTCTTGACTCTGCTCCAAGGAATATTGAAGCCCTTGGAAATATTTTTATACCAATCCCCTGATCTAAGTCTTTCCACAACTTTAGCCCGGAGGTCTTTTGAAAACTCCTTGGTGCTCATGGTTGAGTCTTTGCTGTGAAATGCACTACCCAGCAGAGGAAACCTACAGGAACAGCTGATTTTATTTTGAAATAATCAGAATCACCACAATGTAACACAGGTCGAGGCCAATTAACTTAGTGTGTGATTTTGTAGGTGATTGGTTACATTTGAGCTAATATACAATTGCTATTTTCAGGAGGGTGGACACTTATCCAACCAATATATTCTGGTTTTGTATTTTTAATTAATCTTCTGAAATTTGTATAACTTGTTTTTCACTTGGAAGTTGTGGGTTCCGATGTGTAAATAAAGGTGGAAAAAGTCTGATTAAATGCAATTTAATTCCATGCTAAAAGACAACAGAAGGTGAAAACTTTGAAAGGGGGTGTCGACCAACAATAGGCATTGTAACTAAAACAGCACTCGGTAAAGCGCATACCTCTTCCAGGCTGAATAGTTTACATTTTGAAACACACTGATAGGCTGGATCTGCTGACCTGTCCTGACCCCAAATCAAATTTGCTTGTTTTTTTCAGGTAATAAACTCATCCACAAAGTTTTGTCATAATTCATCCCCAACCTTTTGAGATATCATGCTAAATATCGATTTTGTACCCATTTTTTCAATGGTGAAGAATCACTTATAAAAATAAAAAATTATCGTATCCAGATCTGGATTCGGATCTTCATTAAAATGGAATCCATTCGGCCTTGTCAAACACCCAACCTACCCACCAAGTTTCGTCCAAAACCAAACATACATTTTTGAGATATCATGCTGTACTGTACTGTATGTAGTTTTTAGCCATGTCAGTCACTCAATGGTGAAGTCACATAAAAAAATTATCGGATCCCGATCTTCACCAAGATCTAATCAATTCTTCCTCGTTATGCACTCAATCGGTCCACAAAGTTTCGTCCAAATCTGTCAAAACTTTTTGAGATATCGTGCTCTATATTGTTTTTAGCCATATCTATCAATGGTGAAGAATGAGTTTTAAAAATTCCAGTTCCAGATCCGGATCTTCACCAAAAGGTAATTATTTCGGTCTTGTCACACACCCAACATTTCCACCAAATTTCATCTGAATCCGTTCACAACTTTTTGAGATATCCTGTTCACAGACAGACAAACAAACAAAGACATACAGACAGACAGTTGTGAAAACGTAACCTCTGTCCACCTTTGGTGGCAGAGGTAATTATGCCATTGACATCATAAAAGTGGGGGAATTAACCCGTCCAGAACGACAAGTTCTTTCTTCATATGTTTTAATTTTTAAGGTCATTTCGTCAGAATTTGCTCTGATTTGCATCACAGAAATTGAATACGTTACAAAGGAAATCAATCAACGCATTCGGTAATATCTTACTGATGTCGTCTTTCAACTCAGTAAACAAGTGACAGTTTTCAATTGCATGTACATTTCATTCTTTGCATGACTTGAATCCATATACACCATCCCTCCAAAAGTGCCCTCTCTTTCAACCCTGACAAATCTCACACACTCACCGTCTCTCCAAAAGGACCGTCTGACACAAACCTCCCATCTCCATCCTCAACAAACTGCTCAAAGAGGTTAAGTCACTCAAACTTTTGGGTCTCACCATCAGCCATGATCTTTTCAGGCAGACCATATTTCCAAGATGTCTTCCAAAGCCAAACCCTGACTGGGCATCCTCAGTCATGCAAGTTATTTCCTTGGCCAGTCTGAACTTCTGACAACCTACGAGGCCTTCTATCGCAGCTTGATGGAGTACTGCTGTCCCCTTTGGGCCGGCACCCCTGCGGTCGGGGAACAAAAGAAAGGAAATCTCAATCAAGTAAGGATATAAGGTAGGGGAACAAAAGAGCACTTTTACTCTTCATTAGAAAAAAAAAAACACTCAAAAAACAATAAAATATCAGTTATGTCCTTTTGTCATGACATGGCAGAAAATGTAGGTGCTTCAATCATATATAATGTTTAGTTTGACATCAATAACTGGCTGCATCTGTCACAACTCAATACCAAAGCAGCATAAAAAAAAACACTTCTCAACACATAGAGAAAAAAAAGCAACAATGGGGGAAATTGGCGCAATCCCAGCCCTCAAAACAGCATTTATGTGTGCCTAGTGTCCCAACATTGGCGAAACGACTCATGATATTCATGTAACCATATAGACATGGCTGTGCTCAAGCCACTCTGTGACATCATCATATTACCACCCATAAGTTTAACAAATGGCCAGAGATTGTGTGAATGGCTCAATAAAAATCAAATTATCTCATTAATCGAAGAGCTTGAAAACGCTCTCATTTGTCGTCACACAAAATTCTCACAATATTAATTGCACTCAAGATGGCGTCAGTAAGCCCTTTACATTTCTTCCTAATTCTGCCAGGTCGAACAAATCTATCTCAACATCTTTATGCCTAATTGCCTTCGGTAATTAATGCCCACACCTGCATTTCCCCTCTCTACATTGACCTTCTAGAAGACCCATTCAAAATCCATCCAATCTTTCTCTTCAAAATGACCAAACAATAACCTCGAGTCACTTCAAAATTAATTGCATTCTTCGTAGATTTCGTGCCTTGGGTTTACTTAAATCAATGTACACTATCCTACCAAAAGTCAAGGGACAAAATTTTATTTAAAATGCAAAAAGAGTCTTGGTGTGCACTCAGTAGGGCCTCCCGATAACTTGTCCACAGCCACGACCTTGACTCGAACATCTGCTACCAGCTTTGTTTGTTAGGTAAGTGGGATTGTCAACCATTTCTTACACAGCGCACTCCTAATTCTTACAAATTTCATGGTCATTGTTGTCAAGCTCATAATTTTTGTTTGGATGCTTCCCACTGACATGACACTGCCATCAGGCTTGAGCAATGTGCACCTGAACTCAGTGTTACACAAAACGTGTTTTCATGTTTCGATAACCCAGGGTACTCATTTGGAGTGCCACACCATCTGATGCAGTGCATTGACCACATATAAAAGGCATTTGTGCAGCTGCTCTCCCATTGAATTCTATGGAATCCATGGTGCATTGAACTGTACTGTTCCTTTCCCGACATACCAAAGACTCCAAAAATGTTCTTCCTATTCTTTTGTATCAGCGCATTGGCTGCGGGTAGCATCGTTTTGTGTGGGCACAGCTCTGCCGCTGACGCAGTGTCCCCTGCAGGTTAGAGCTGGCATTTGGAATTTCTTCAGGGTGTCGGTGATAGCTCGTCTACTCTTTGTGAAAGACACAATTGTGTCTTTTATGTCCACAAATTAATGCTGGCAAAAAGGGATGACAGTTTAACGTCCATCCAAGGGATGGCACGCGCATTGATGAACTCTGCCGCACTCCGAAACACCAGGATAATTGTTTATAGCTGGGTCAGGATTCAAACCCAGGCTCGACAGCTCAGAGATGAATGTGCATTACTCAAGGCTATCCCACCAGTCCTCCCCAAATGTTGTTGGTGCATCAGTCTAATATTTCTCTGCCTATCTTTGCCATCTTAGAGTCTGTTGCATTCTTTCCATTTTAAGGTGATTATTGAAGGTCATGGGGTTCATTGTTGGCTGAAGATTTGTGTTGAAGTTCTCATTGGTTGCCTTAGCGATAGCTAGGAGGGATGCTATTTTGGTGATGGAGGAGTCCATTCTGACAACTGATTATTACTATGTGCATGGGAAGTGCAAAGTGGAGATAAGCAATTGGTTCACACTGTCTGTCTGCAGACGTCAGTGTGTGTGATCGAGGAACTACTTAATTTCAATTTAATTTTATACTTTGAACAACGTAGAACATGAATCAGAACATGAACCTGCAGAGTTGAGCAAATTGTATGGAATCTGGCTCTGAATTTGGCGAATTGTACGGAATCTAGTCCCGATCGCAAACGCACAGAGAGCAGTACGGTAATATTTTCACTCTGTCTGCCTGCTGGGCAGTCAAACAAAATTTAAAGTCATTCCAAACAGAAAACTTACTGTTTTTCAGGATGTCATAGAGGACACAAACAACAAACACGAATGACTAATTTAACGTGGTATAACCAACGTGGTGTAAAAGATGGTGCATCAACAGCAGTGAACTTCTGATGATTAGGTTTTTTTTTCTACAGCCTTTAAAATGTTTATTTTATTTCAATTTAATTATTTACTTCAACACTGCAGAACACAAATCGCCGCCTTGGCACTTTCAGAAACCTCCAGTTTAGCAGTACTTAGACAAATACAACGCCTTTTTACTCCATCTTGACCAACGAAATGTGCAGCTCGTGCTCTCAACATTGAGGAATATTGAGATTCAGACAAAATTGCGGCTCGTAAGAAATAGAGACTGTGCTCAGAAACGTAAAGAAAGAGTTGAAAATACCCTTCCTATGTCCTTTTTCTCAAGACAGCGTGAGGGAAGGAGGAGGAGATTGGGACCATACTCTGTGCAGAGCGTTGGTGCTGCTTAAGCAGTCTCCTTGGCTATTGGGCACAATCCTGGACGGGTCGCCACTCCGACACAGTATACCAGCATCCACTGGGACCATACTCTGTGCAGAGCGTTGGTGCTGCCAAAGCAGTCTCCTTGGCTATTGGGTACAATCCTGGACAGGTCGCCACTCCGACACAGGATACCAGCATGCTGGCACTCATTTTGCCGACCTCGGAAGGATGACAGGCAGAGTCAACCCCACCTGGTATTAATTCAACAGCCGAGTGGGATTTGAACTCAGGATACTCGGATCCTAAGCCCACCACCCTAACCATTAAGCCAACACCAGGCATAGTATACCAGCATGCTGGCACTCATTTTGCCGACCTCGGAAGAATTACAGGTCGAGTTAACCCCACCTGGTGTTAATTCAACAGATGAGCGGGATTTGAACTCGGGACCCTAGGACCCAAAGCTCACCACTCTATCAATTAAGTCAACACCAGGTGAGGTAAGGTGTTCTATTAACTCGAGTTATTTATTGTTGAAACTTCATTTGCCCCTTTCTCTGGGTAAGATGCTCTGAAACTGCACAATGGGATTTTATATTGTCTATTGACAATATTTTGACGTACGGGCCCACGGTAAGATGTATGGATTGCCCACAAATGGAAAGGGTGTCCAGTGACTTTTGCAAGCTGCACTTCTTCGGCTCTAAATGTAGTAATAATGTTTCTTTTTTGTATTCAATGTTGAGGCTCGTATAAGAGCATATAACAAGGGGAGCAGGAGACAGAAGCACCAAACAGTGGGGACATGAGGATAACTGTGGAAGGGAGAGGGATGGGGCGGGATACGTGGGGTAAACAAGACGGACACGACAGGGACTTTCAGGAAAGAAAACAGGGAATTTGAAGGAGGTGGGTTTGGGGTGGATTAATGGGGGTAGAAGAGATCATGGTTTTGGATGGGGGAAGATAAGAGATGGTGGTGAACAGCTGTTTTGAAGACCTGGGGAGAAGAGTGGGATTGAAGAGTGTGTGGAAGTTTGTTCCAGAGGTGGTAAAAAAAGAGGAATGAAAGAATGAAGGTGAGCAGTGATTCTTGATTTTGGTAGTTTCACGAGAATGAGGCTGCTGGCGGACCTTGAGCACCTGCGAAAATATAGAGTCGGGGAGGGGGGGCAGATCACAGACAGCGTCGAAGAAGAGGCGAGGCTGGAGAGGAGACAGCAGAAGACAGAAAGACCACCGACCTGCTGGAGGTGAGAGAGTGAGAGACCCAAAGACTCAGCCTCATTGCGGGAGATACCAATGATCCTAAATGCCTTGGTTTCCACAGCGTGAAGCCGAGAAAGGTGAAAGGAGAGAGCACCAGCCCAGAGGGGAAAGCAGTACTCCATCAGGCTGTGGACGAAAGCTTTGTAAATGGTCAGGAGCTCAGGTGGGCCGAGGAAGGACTTTGCACGACGGAGGATGCCCAGTCGGCGACTGGCTTTGGAGGCGAGGTTTGAAATGTGGCTTTCCAGGAAAGGTCATGGCAGATTGTGAGACCCAAAAGTTTGAATGAAAGGACTTCTTCAAGAGGATTGTTGAGAAAGTAGATGAGGGGGGAAAGAAGGGGGAACAGCTTTTAGAAGGGGGAAAGAGGTGGAAGATTTGAAGGGGAGGGGCAAGGGGGGATAATTGAGGGAGATGGGTCAGTGGGAGAATTGATGGAAAAAGGTGTGGGGGGAGCTTTTGAGAAAGGCGAGGGGGAACCTTGGAGGGGGAAGAGAGAGAAGTTTGCTTTGAAGATGGAGGAGGTGGCTGATTTGAGAGGGAGTGGTGAGAGGAAAGCTTTGAGGAAGAGGGGAGACGATGAGAGCAGGTATGGCTATGGGGGATGAAGGAGAAGGGCGAGGTGGGGAGAGGCGAAGGATGACACTGGGTAGTGGTATTGTGAAGATGGGAGTAGGCTGGGGGAGGAACAAAATTTGACCCAGTGGGAAGAGGGTGAGGTGTGATGAGATTTTAGGGGGTGGAAAGAGGGGAGGCAGCTTAGAGAAGGGGGAGTGATGGGGAGATTTGAAATGGAGGGGTGAGGGGGGAGATTTGTGGGAGAAGGGTGGGGGGGGAGCTTTGGAGAAAGGTGAGGGGGAAGCTTGGGGGCATGGGGGGAAAGAGAGTGAAATTTGCCTTGAAGAGGGAGAAGGTGGCTGAAGTTGGCCCCAAGATATTTCTCCCATATACATGTCAGATTTTTTTGTTACTTCCATTCCCACAACCCCAATCAGTGGTTATTGCTTATTATGAGCCATACCCAATGGAAGGGGGGAAAACTGCTAGATACTTCGGGGAAGGGCCGGGAAGGGGGGAGGGGTGGGAGATGTGGGGGGAATAATTAGTTTCACAACCAACACAAAGGAATGAATATCTGAACACAATGTTACGTTTGTGCTGTCACTAATGAGTCCCCTGTTGTTTGCATGTCTCAGCAAAGCAAGCAATGAGCCGTAAACAAAGACATGTTTACAAGCTAAGAGAGAGAGAGAGATTTGGGCATGTCGTCCTTTGGCTCATATTCTCAGTTGTCACAGCCCCCTCATACCACACCTCACAGCTCCTTCACACAATAAACCCCATCCTCCCTTTACTGTCAACCTTACACAGCCAACCTGCCCTTCGACTATTGAGAACCTGTAGGAGGGATAGCAAGAGGCAGGAAACAAATGACCTGCCAGTGGGGAATTGGCGAGGCCACGGAAAGGGAATGCGAAAGCATCTGTTGAGAATACTTTGGTGCAGAATAATGACCAAAAAAGGAACATGGAAAGCAAGTGCTAAAGGAAACTGAGCCGATATGGCATGAAAACATTCAATTAAGCACCCAACGTTTGAGAAAATTCCACATTCCCCATTCCAGAGTGGCCACGGTGGTAAATAGCAAAGCCAACATATCTTTTGCAAGCATAGAAACATCTCCATCAACTGCAAGTCATTGAGATGGAATAAATAGATGTTTCCACCTGTTCATCAGCATTATCCTTCCCAGCACAGGCAACTGAAAAGGTTGCCATGAAAAATGCTGTTTGGTGTTCACGAAGCAATGTTTCTATCTGTAGCTGCAGATATTTTCAATGGGAGAATGAAAAGCTGGACTATAGGCTTCGACATATGCACAGCGTTGAAACAACTTGCCTTCTCATGATGTCATGTCAAATGCATCCACACGTAGATTTGTCTGCATGAGCCGCATGATGAACATAATGCAATAATGCTGTGAGCAAAATGTGGTGATTCTTAAAGAAAAACCCAAACACAATTGGTGACTGACCCAATACCCTTTCAAGGCGACATTGTTGGCTGCTTGAGCCCAGTACCGCTCAATCATACCATTCTCAGTGTGTTTATAAAGCCCTTGTGCAACTTTAAACTTTAATAACTTTGGATGTACACATCATGGAAGCATAACTCATAAAACTTTGCAATGTTACTGTTGTTGTCGATGTGTTATTGTTGTTGTTAAATCCACAATTCTCTGAAGTTTCTTGACGAGTTGCCATATTTTTTTGGATGAGGTAACATTCCACATCAGTGGTAAAGTCAACCGCCATAATTACCGCATTTTGGGGACAGGAAGTCAGTCAACCTGAAAGAGAGCACCAAAAAATCAATGTCTGGTGCACTCTCAGGAAGTCACGCATCATTGGCCCTTTCTTTTTGAAGAAGCAACAGTCAATAGTGAACGTTACTTTGCAATGTTGCAGAATTTATTTATCCCTGAATGATGACAATGAAATTTTTCAGATTCTTCGAGCAAGATGGTGCTTCCTGCCACTCCGCTTGGAATGTGTGACAGTCCTTGAATGACATCTTCACAGACAAGTGGATCGGCAGATGTGGACCAATTGCTTGGCAACCCCGTTAACCTGACCTGTCACTTTTTTTGACTGTCCACTGGACTACATTTTTTATGGGGCGATGTTGAAATCGTTCAGCTTACTCATCAAAACCACATTCTTTGGATGAACTTAGGGCTCGGATCATAAATGCAATTCAGGAAATCAATCGGCAGCAATTGGAGAAAGTTTTCAACAAGTTGGAAAATCGGATCAAATGATGTATTACAAAAGACGACGGCTCTGTTGAAAGCCTAGAAATTTGAACTTTATTGTGAAAACACTTTGTGAATGATGCTTTCCTATGCCATTTACATCGAGCGTCTATCAACAATATTAATGAAGTTTAAGGTTGTACAAGGACTGTATAAACACTGTATATACACTTCCCAAACTAACTTGTTAGTACATCATAAGCTCTGTGCATAAGTGGAACGAGGGAATGTAACAACACATGTTTGGCAAGCAGTTCAACTGCTTACATTTGGAATACAAAAAATCTCAGACTTTAGCCTGAGTACCAACATACAATGACCGAATCCTTTCCAAAGACACTGAAGGATATTTCACACCCACAGTAAATGCTATCTGAAGGGACAAAAGCAATGGAATAAATAAATTAAAATAATAAAAAAGATAATTACAGTACTCATTCTGTGAAAGTACTTTTGGCTCACTCTCAAAGCTCCAATAAACAGCATAAGTGAGATGGATTACGAGTGAAGCTACAAAAGCACTTTACATTCGACACTACAAAAGAAAGGCAGTGATTGCTGCCAACGATCAGCATTTCTATGGATGTCAAAATGACGGATGAATTTTTACGGATTTCCCATTCAATACCATTGGTTTAGTACCTCCAGAAAGAAAACATAAATCAGAAACATAATTCTCACGCTGTTATAATAGTATGTTTGTAGAGTTTTGAAATGGGAAAGGTAGGAGGGAGAATAAAGAAAGACAGGTTCTCAGGTCGGTTCAATTCTAACTCTGCTGTATCTCTTTTCATTTTCTGACTCAACACGGATATATTCAACAAAAGCTCTCAGTATGAGGCAGGTGATAAAGGAGCGGTCCGTAATAAATGGCATTAGCAATATAGGCCCATGATTATGAAGTGTTCATTAATTGGCTGAAAAAGAAAAAAAATGTCTGCCAATGTATTCCAGGAATGTAAGAGAAAGTGTGATGATAATTAGATTTTTTAAAGCTTGTCAAACTGCAGATAGGTGTTGAGATTAAAAAAAAATACATTTAGCCTAGCCTGAGGCTCATGCTTTTTTTCTGTAACTTCACAAAACCTGAGTAAGTTTGTCTAAATAGAGGATGTTAAACTTGGGGATATTTGCCATCAACAACATAGAACCAGCAAAAATAACGACCTTCGAAGACAATTGTTATTATTATTAATGACTTTGTTCAATGCTCTCGCTGTTAATCATGGTACAATGAATGACGAAATGGACCTTTTCTTAAGTATTTTAAAACAATCGTCATTAAGAAGAAAATTCACAAGGAGCTACTTACATTTAAAATATGTAAAACTATTGGAAAATTCCATTCCATCTACCTCTTACTCTCTTCCACTTAGAACACTTATATTTAGTATCATGTAAATTTAGATAGATGGTATAATGTTTAAAAACAACTATATTCAATCAAGTGTAAAAAACAGGTGTAAAAAGTGTAAAATCAAGTGTAAAAATAAATAAATATATCTGTTAAAAACAGGTGAGCAAGTAGA